>NW_024504677.1:0-983 GCF_017590055.1 Onychostruthus taczanowskii
CCCCGGTGCCACTCACGCTGCGCGGGGGGCAGGCAGATGTAGGTGCGGAAGAAGGGCGAGGCGCGCGCCCCCGCCTTGATGCGCGCGGCCAGCGGGCGGCTCAGCTGGCGCGCGCCCAGCGTCAGCAGCTTGGCCAGCGGGAACGCGCCCGCCACCATCCTCGGCCCCGGGGGCGCGCGCAGATGACGTCACGGCAAACCCCCCCCACCGGGGGGGCGTGGCGGGGGGGGAGGGGTCAGGGCTTTGCCCGCGTTGGCGCCCCCTGGCGGATCCAGCGAGCCGCGCGGCGGTGGGGGACACGCCCCCTTTGCCGTGGGGACACGCCCGCTCCCCTTTGGGGACACGCCCCCTTTGCCTTTGGGGACACGCCCACTCCCTTTTGGGGACACGCCTCTTCCCATTGTGGGCACGCCCCCCTTGCATTGGGGACACGCCCCCTTTGCCGTGGGGACACGCCCCCCCTCGTTTTGGGGGCGCGCCCCCTTTGCCCTGAGTGGCGACCCCTGGCGGACGAGGGCACCCGCTTAGAGGAGGACACGCCCCCTTAGTCTTAGGGACACGCCCCCTTGTTTTGGGGGCACGCCCACCGGGTTGGGGGGCGCTGGGGGACACTGGGGGACATCGGGGACACCTCTGGGGGACACTGAGACCCCCCTACGCCCCCTTAGTCTTAGGGACACGCCCCCTTGTTTTGGGGGCACGCCCACCGGGTTGGGGGGCGCTGGGGGACACTGGGGGACATCGGGGACACCTCTGGGGGACACTGAGACCCCCCTTGGTGACATCGGGACCCCCCCGGTGACATCGGGACCCCCTTGGTGACATCGGGACCCCCCCGGTGACATCGGGACCCCCTTGGTGACATCGGGACCCCCCTGGTGACATCAGGACCCCCCCTTGGTGACATCGGGACCCCCCACGTGGCATTGACACCCCCCTGGTGACATCAGGACCCCCTTGGTGACATCGGGACCCCCCCCCCT
>NW_024504677.1:4754-5486 GCF_017590055.1 Onychostruthus taczanowskii
CAGAGGGGGGACAGCGTGGGGACAGGGTGGGGACAGCGAGGGGATGGGGAGGGGACAGAGGGGGGACAGCGCGGGGGCAGCGCGGGGGCAGTGGCGCTGCAGGGGACAGCGGGGTCACGGCGCGGTGACACCGCGGGATGCCACCAGGGGACAGAGGGGGGACAGGGAGGGGACAGAGGGGGGACAGCGCGGGGGCAGCGCGGGGGCAGTGGCGCTGCAGGGGACAGCGGGGTCACGGCGCGGTGACACCGCGGGATGCCACCCCCGGGAGGTGCCACGTGCCGGTGGCTGTGTCGCGCTCGGTGTCACGCCGCGCCCCGCGCGTGTCACGCTGCGCTCCGTGTGACACCGGGTGGCGCCACGCTGTGCTGGCACATGTGTCACCACCCCCCGTGTCGCGCTGTGCCCCGTGTCCCGTGTCCCCTGTGCCGTGTCCCGTGTCCCGTGCCGTGTCCCCCGCCGTGTCCCCTGTCCCCGTATCCCCTGTCCATGTCCCCGTCCCTGTCCCCGTGTCCCCTGTGCCATGCCGTGTCCCCTGTCGCTGTCCCCGTGTCCCCTGTCGCTGTCGCTGTCCCCGTGTCCCCGTGTCCCCTGTCCCAGTCCCCGTCCCCGTGCCCCCGTGCCCCCTGTCGCTGTCGCTGTCCCCGTGTCCCCTGTCGCTGTCCCCGTGTCCCCTGTCGCTGTCGCTGTCCCCGTGTCCCCTGTCGCTGTCGCTGTCACCCCCCCTTGGTG
>NW_024504677.1:6393-8054 GCF_017590055.1 Onychostruthus taczanowskii
TCTCCCTGTCCCCTCTCGCTCTCTCTCTGTGTCCCTGTCCCCGTGTCCCCTGTCGCTGTCCCCGTGTCCCCTGTCTCTGTCCCCGTGTCCCCGTGTCCCCTGTCGCTGTCCCCGTGTCCCCGTGTCCCCTGTCCCCTGTCGCTGTCGCTGTCGCTGTCGCCGTGTCCCCGCAGCGCCAGGCGTGGCTGCTGGAGCAGTTCCGCCTGCTCTACACCGTGGGTTACTCGCTGTCCCTTGTCGCGCTGCTGGTGGCGCTGCTGCTGCTGCTGCTGCTCAGGTGGGGACACACCTGGGGCACTGAGGGAGTGTCACCTGGGGATGTGACACCTGGGGCTGTCACACCTGGGGATGTGTCACTGAGGGAGTGTCACCTGGGGCTGTGACACCTGGGGCTGTCACACCTGAGGCTGTGACCCTGGGGATGTCACACCTGGGACTGTCACACCTGGGGGTGTCACACCTGGGGGAGTGACACCTGGGGCTGTCACACCTGGGGGAGTGTCACCTGGGGCTGTCACACCTGGGGCTGTCACACCTGGGGCTGTGACACCTGGGGGAGTGTCACACGGGGATGTGACACCTGGGGATGTCGTGACACCTGGGGCTGTCACACCTGGGGATGTGACACCTGGGGATGTGACACCTGGGGATGTCACACCTGGGGATGTGACACCTGGGGGAGTGTCACACCTGGGCCACTGTCACCTGAGGCTGTGACACCTGGGGGAGTGTCACACCTGTGTCCTGCTGCCTCCCGCGGAGGTGTCACCCAGGGGATGTCCCCGTGTCCCCACGGGTGTCCCCGTGTCCCCATGATAGTGGTGATGTCCCCATGTCCCCAGGGGATGTCCCCGTGTCCCCGTGTCCCCACGGGTGTCCCCACGGGTGTCCCCAGGCGCCTGCGCTGCACGCGGAACCTGATCCACGCTGTGTCCCCGTGTCACCCATGGCGGTGTACACCTGGGCACCCAGGGGATGTCCCCGTGTATGTCCCCGTGTCCCCACGGGTGTCCCCACGGGTGTCCCCAGGCGCCTGCGCTGCACGCGGAACCTGATCCACGCCAACCTCTTCGTGTCCTTCGCGCTGCGCGCCGCCGCCATCCTGACGCGGGACGCGCTGCTGCCACACCCGGGCCACCAGGGCCACCAGCCGGGCCACCAGCCGGGCCACCCCCTGACGCTGCTGGGCACGCAGGTGTGACACGGCGGGGACGCCGCGGGGACGGACAGGGGGACAGGGGGACACCGCGGGGACGGACAGGGGACAGGGGGACACTGCGGGGACACCGCGGGGACAGCGCGGGGACAGCGTGGGGACAGCCGGGGACACTGCGGGGACAGCGCGGGGACAGCTGGGGACACTGCGGGGACACTGCGGGGACAGCCGGGGACCCTGAGGGGACACCGCGGGGACAGCCGGGGATACTGCGGGGGGACGGACAGGGGGACAGGGGGGCACCGCGGGGACACCGCGGGGACGGACAGGGGGACAACGTGGGGACACCGCGGGGACGGACAGGGGACAGGGGGACACTGCGGGGACACCGCGGGGACGGACAGGGGGACAGGGGGACAGGGGGACACTGCGCGGGGACGGACAGGGGGACAGGGGGACAGGGGGACACTGCGGGGACGGACAGGGGACAGCCGGGGGGACAGGG
>NW_024504677.1:9294-9494 GCF_017590055.1 Onychostruthus taczanowskii
GGGGACAGGGGGTGGGGAGGGGACAGGGGGTGGGGAGGGGACAGGGAGGGGACAGCCGTGTGGCGCAGGCGGGCCCCGCGTGCCGCGTGGCGCAGAGCCTGGCCCAGTACTGCGTGGGTGCCAACTACGCGTGGGCCACGGCCGAGGGGCTGTTCCTGCTGCGGCTGCTGCTCGCCAGCCCCGGGCGGCGCTGCCTGCCC
>NW_024504678.1:0-423 GCF_017590055.1 Onychostruthus taczanowskii
ACTCAAAACCTCTTCATAAATGTTTTGCTGCATGTTTTCAGAAGTGTCAGAACAAAAAAACAGCCATGGCTGCACCACTAAAGTTCCATGACTGTGAAGGACACAGGCTCACGTAGCCTCCAACAGCTCTATTCTACCTAATTCTCCTAGTGCAGCTTTAGTTTCCTATTGGTTTGGCAACTCTGAAGGTCCAGGATATCTTGTGGATAACGTCAGGCACGAGAACCTAGGTAAAATTTACTCTGCCTGGAAACAGCAGTGAATTTGTGGACATTTTCCATCCCCTACTGGTCTTCCTGGAATGGTGCCACTCTAGCCTACCTCCTTCTCCTACCTCTGTGTAGGACTCTGCTCCAATGGCACATTTGTGCTCTGCAAATGCATAAATGCACCACAGTGGTGCCAAGGAATAAAGCAGGACTG
>NW_024504679.1:0-423 GCF_017590055.1 Onychostruthus taczanowskii
TTAATATAGAATTATTTTAATGCTCTTTTTTCACAATTGATAGTTTTTCACAAAGATCAGAATGCTCATACTCCACTGTCTGAACTTCAAACTCTAGCTTCTTAATGGCTCAGTTTCAGTGTTTAGAAATCTTTTATAATTGTATTAATAATACAATTTTCTCTAATTTTATTAACTGCTTGAATCCAGGCATAAATTGCAACCTGACTATTAAAAGAAGATTAATGCTGTTCAAACCACACTGAGATAGCTTCTTTTCTAGTACTTTCTTTTGTTTTTTATAAATTAGTTGAATTTTAGAGAAAAACAAACTTCAAAGATTTAAAGCTCTAATGAAGTATTTAAAAATAAGGAATTTTAAAGCCTGAATTAATTTATCTGAAATATATTTTTCTTTCCCCCGCCCCAGGGGAAAAAAAAAAA
>NW_024504680.1:0-422 GCF_017590055.1 Onychostruthus taczanowskii
CTTCAGCAGCCTCTGCAGGGAGATATTCAGGAATTCTGTCCTCTGGCTCAGGGTGTGCTCCTGAGGGATCCTCAGGGAGGTATTTAGGATAACAATAATATCTCAGGGAGATTTTGAGGAATTGTGAGCAGGAACTGTGAGCAGGAATTGTGTCCTTGGCTCAGCTGTGCTCCTCCAGTCCTCAGCAGCCCCCATGGGGAAATATTGAGGAATTGTGTGCAGGAATTCTGTCCTTTGGCTCAGGGTGTGCTCCTGAGGGGCTCTCACGGAGACTAATAATATCTCAGGGAGATTTTGAGGAATTGTGTACAGGAATTGTGAGCAGGAATTGTGTCCTTGGCTCAGGCTGTGCTCCTCCAGTCCTCAGCAGCCCCCATGGGGAGATATTGAGGAATTGTGTCCTTGGCTCGGGCTGTGCTCCT
>NW_024504681.1:0-422 GCF_017590055.1 Onychostruthus taczanowskii
CAAAACCCCCCAAATTCCCCCAAAATAGACCCCAAAATAGATCCCAAAATCCCCCAAAAAAGATCCCCAAATTCCCCAAAATAGATCCCAAAATAGATCCCAAAATTCCCCAAAACACCCCAAAATTCCCAAAAAATGACCCCAAAAAAGACCCCAAAATTTACCCCAAAAAAGATCCCAAAATTCCCCCAAAAAAGACCCAAAATTTCCCCAAAATAGATCCCAAAATTCCCCAAAACACCCCAAAATTCCCAAAAAATGACCCCAAAAAAGACCCCAAAATTTACCCCAAAAAAGATCCCAAAATTCCCCCAAAAAAGACCCAAAATTTCCCCAAAATAGATCCCAAAATAGATCCCAAAACTCCCAAATTTCTCCAAAAATTCTGAAAACTCCCCCAAAATTCCCCCCCAAATCCTCAA
>NW_024504682.1:0-422 GCF_017590055.1 Onychostruthus taczanowskii
GGGAAAGGGGGAAAAATGGGGATAAAATGGGAGTGAAAATGGGGGAAAGGGGGAGAATGGGGGGAAATGGGAGTGAAAACGGGGAAAAACGGGGATAAAATGGGGGAAAAATGGGGAAAAAATGGGGAAAATGGGGATAAAATGGGGATAAAATGGGAAAGAAATGGGAATAAATTGGGGATAACATGGGGATAACATGGGATTAACATGGGGATAACATGGGGAAAATGGGAATGAAAATGGGGAACATGGGAACGAAATGGGGAGAAAAACACTGGGGAAAATGGGGATAAATTGGGAATAACATGGGGATAAATTTGGGGTACCATGGGGATAACATGGGGATAATAGGAGTGAAAATGGGGATAAAAATGGGGAAAATGGGTGGGAATGATAATGGGAATAAAATGGGACTAAAAACA
>NW_024504683.1:0-5149 GCF_017590055.1 Onychostruthus taczanowskii
GTGAAGATAAAAAGGGAGTTTTCCTCGGCCTTCCTGGAAAGGCATCAGCTGAGCTGGAGCGGTCACAGAAGGCTGTGCCAGCTGGGATGTTCCACTGTCCTGTCACTGCTTTTCCTGGGCTCCAGGCACTGGCACAGGCAGCTGGTTGCCAGCACTGCTGCTGCATTTGTGTCTGCAGGAGGGACAGGGATGGAGCTCTACCTTGGTGTTGTGGTTCCTTAATTATTCTGCAGCTGGCAGAGCCTTTGAGAGTGCAGGAAGCTGTATAGGGAGAGTGGTAGCATTGCTGGTGGGAGCTGAACTGGGGACAACAAACAGCTCCTGTGTGTTCATGTCTGGACTTCAGCTGGGACAGAGTTTCTTGTTTCCAGGAGCGGGTTCAGAGCTGTGTTTGAGTTCAGGATGAGGCTGCTCTTGATAACTGCCTGATGGCTCAGCTGCTGCTGAGCAGTGCTTACATGAAGCCAAGGACTTCTCAGGCTCCCAGGCTGCCCGGGCAGCGAGGAGCTGGGACGGGGCAGAGCCAGGAGAGCTGCCCCGGTGCCCAGAGGGATGTTGCAGAGCACAGGGCATGGTGCTGAAGGAAGCACTGGGGTGATTTGGCTGAGGGATGAGGGCCACTGCTCAGGGGCTGGCTGGGCATTGCTCAGAGGGTGGTGAGCAAGCACCCTGTGCATCACGGGCTTTGGATATTCCTTTATGGTTACTGTAATTTTCTTTTCTGTCCTATTCAACTGTGTTTATCTCAACCCACAAGTTTTGCCTTTTTTTCTGATGCTCTCCCCCATCCAGGGGCTTGGAGTGACCTGGTCCAGTGCAAGGTGCCCCTGCCTGTGGCAGGGGTGGAATGAGATGAGCTTTAAAGTCCCTTCCAACCCAAACCATCCTGCGACTCCACTGGGGGGTGAGTTTCCAGTTTAACGATTAATTTCCCTCCTTTGCAGAGAGAAGAGAGTTGCAGGTCCCTGCAGTCCCTGATGCAGAGGAAGAGGTGAAGGGAGAAGGTGCTGCTGGGCCTCCTTCCACCACTTAAAAAAAAGGAGACAGAGGGGAAGTCGCTGATGGATGGAGCAAGAGCTCTGCCCAACACCTCCGACACTGCAGGTGGATCTCCCAGCTCTGCTGAGACATGGGAGGAGGAAAAGGAGTATGTCACAGCTTCAGAGGACAATGCAGAGCCCTCAGCTCATCGTGGAGCTGGTGACTCTGCTGAAGTGGTTCCTCTGCTGAAGAAGGTGTGGATCCTGCTGGGTGCTGGGGAGCAGCTGTGACTTATTGCTCTCTCGCTAGAAGTGAGGAGGCCAGGCTGCATCCCCCACATCCCTTTGGCCATGTCAGGGAGCTGCTGCCTGGCTTCCTCCAGGAGAAGCTTGCTATGTTTGCTGAGGCTGTGTTGTGCATGTGGAGCTGCGGTGCCGGGAGGGGGAAACCACAAATTACATGAGTCAGCTTAGACACTGCTGCACTGCTCTGTGCTCCTGCTGAGCAAATCTTGAATATTAAACCTGCACAGTTCTCAAGACTTACTTGCATTTCACTGGCTGGTCTTGTCCCTCCTCTTCCTGGTCGTTCTCTGTTAGCGCTGTGTAGCAGGAAGATGTTGGCACTTGCTGCAATGGAGGAGGTGACAGAGTTTCCCTTTGGCCGTGAATAAAAAGACATTGTGGTCTTTGTTTTTCTTTTTTTAATAGAAAGAGAACAAGAGTAAAGCAAAGAAATATACGTCCATCTCTGGGGGACAGGACACTCTGCCTCCTCAAACCAGAGAGTTGCCTGACACCTATGTTGTTCCTCAGGAAATCCAACACCCCGGCTGTGAGGGAGCAAACCCAGGTGCTGATGGATGCACTGGTGCCAGTGGAGATGCACCTGAAGGCAACAGGAATTTGGCACACGTGGGGAAGGAAGCTGGCAGCCCGGAAGCAGAAATGCTGAGCCTTGCAGAGCAGAGCAGCATAGCCAGGGCCGCAGTCCCAAGGAACAAGGTGGGGGATGGAACAGCCAGGGGTAATGTGGAATGGGGCAGCGGTGCCCTTGACCAGCTGCCAGCAGCCACAGCAGGTTCCCAGGCCTGGGGCAGCAGCAAGGAGCTGCTGTCAGCAGAGCAGGAAGCGAGTTCCTTTGGGCTGCCTCCTGCCAAGGAAGTCCCCCAAAGCAAGCCTGAAACCAAGACCTCCCCTGGGGCTCAGAGCCCGCAGGCTGGGAAGGAGCCCAGGCAGGAAGGGACCAGTTCCACTGTCAAGGTGAGTGTGAGTGAGCTCTGGTGAGTGTCCCAGTGGGCACAGCTTCCCTTTGTCAGTGTGACTTGCTTGTGCTGTCAGTGAGGCTGAGGAGCACCAGCCCAGGCATGCAGGGGTGAACTGGGGACAACTATGGGGAGGCTCTAATTTGAATTCTGTACTCCTAGGTGTCAGTTCTAGCCCAGCTTTCACTGAGGGGTGGCTCAGATGCCCCCAGGACTGGCAGGTGTCTCTTCTCCAGCCAGCCTTACTGTCTGGAGAGCTCTGGGATCCCCTTGTACAAAGGGATTTTGTGTTTTGCAGGTGCCTGTGCTCTGTTCATACACAGGCCTGGTAAGCTGTAAGTTGCTGTGGTTTCTCTTTCACTTTCTTTATGCTCCATCCTGGGGCTCACTGAGCTGACTGTGTGGCAGTGTGTTTGGGTTGGGCTTCTCTTCCATCATGAGCTGTTTTCCTTAGCCAGCGGCTTCCCTCAGTGAGGGATCAGTGCTTCCAGGAGGGTGAAGCTGGTGGTGCACCAGTGCTGGGGGGCAGATGGGCAGAAGAGCAGAAAGTACTGCCCAGCTGATGGGTGATGTGGACATCTTGACTCTGGTGGGCCAGAAGCCCTGGGAACATCAAACAGAAATGTAAGGGAGGAAACCAAAAGGAAAGTTGCTTTGTTTAAAGGAAGTCATGCAAGACTGCAGGTACAAGACTGTGGTTAAGCAGTGTAGCTAAGAAATGTGAATAATGTGGTTATTGCTTAGCAGTGAAAAATTTTACCTAAAGCTGTAAGAGTATATAAATGGAATTGTAGAAACAATAAATGGCTTCTTGCCATCTTTCAATTGCCAACACACCAGGAGGAGATGGTGTGCTTCCAGGGTCTCCTGTTTCATTGGGCATTGTTTCTCTCCCTGTTGCAGCATGCAAACACAAAAGAGAAAAATCTGACCCCATGTGCGAAAATGCCCAACATGAGTGAGAAGACAAGTTGGAGCCAAGGAGCAGAGGCTGCCAGAAAGGAGGGTGCTGTGGCTGCAGCAGACAGCCCCAAGAACAAAAAGGAACAAAGGAACCATAAACCTGTGGAAAAGGTTAAAGAAAGGTGAGAACAGCCCTACTGCTCCCAGCGTTCTTCCCTAATGGGAGTTGCTGTGAGGAGGACTCAGGACTCTAAACTGAGGTGCTGGGACTGGGTCAGTATGTACCTTGGCTATGTGGAAATGGAGTTGTCTTGAAACTGAGGTGAGGTGGTTGTGCACGACAGAACCAGTGTTGAATGGGAGCCCCAGCACAGGTCCTGTGCTGTCCTAGGTGATGTGTTGAACCTGCTTGAGCATCTGATGGATAAAAAAGAGATTATTCTCTTACTTCTTGCTCTAAAGAGCACCATATGCTTCACACACAAAATGCTTCAGGTGAATAGTGTGAAGAGCTGTTTTGATGTTCTGCTTAATGTGTATGAGCTGGAAGGGGTGGAAAGTGTGGCCATTCCAGGTGACTCTGCTGGGCCAGAGCATCTCCTGCTCTGGCCTTTTTGCACTGGGCTTTGCACTAGGCCTGCTCAAACATCAGTCTGAGTGAACTGCTGCCAGAGTTTATGGATCTTGCAGCCACTCAGCTGGTCTCAAATCAAGTCTGATTTGAGGTCTACAGTGAATTGTGCAATTAAAAAACCCTGACAAAATCTCTTCTATTTCCCTTCCAATCCTTTCCTGCAGTTCTGTGAGCCGCAATGAGGGTGTTACAGTGCATTTCCATGCAATATTATCCAAAGACTTCAAGCTCAACCCCAGTACCCATAAAGTGTTCATCAGGGCTCAGGACATCCCTTCCTATGCTGACTGGAAGGACAACATCTGTGAGTTGAACTGCACCCGGTGAGTGTTCCCTGCTGTGAGAACAGGGTCCCTCTGGGGCCTCAGCCACTGTGCAAGGGGTGGCTCTGTGCCCACAGCCGGGGGTTGCAGCAAAGGGTTTCACGGTGGAGAAAACTGTTCTAAAGTGTTTGTGTGAAAGAACAGTCACCATTCCTGTTAAGAATGGAGCAATGCATGGAAAAGGAGGTTGGTAGATCAGCTAACGTGTCCTTTGCCTGCCTTTGCTGTGTTTGTGTTTCCAAGGCATCTGGGAGAACATGGATACCTCATTGAAGGTGCTGTAACTCTCAGCAGAAAAATCCTGGATAAATACATTCCTTACAACTACTGGGTGACCTGTGGGAATGGGGAGTATGAGTTCATTTACAAGAATTCAGTATCCCATAATCCTGTGAATCGCTGCTTATTGATAAAGAGTGGACTCCTCCAAAATGGAGGTGAGCTCTGTTGGCTGGACCTGCGCCTTGGGGTGATCCCTGCTGTCCTATGGCCCAGCATTCCTGGCAGGCAGCCCTAACTGAAGCTGGCAGCTCAGTGGGCTGCTGGGGGTATTGCTGTGGCAGCTGGAAGGGAGAAGGCACCTGATTGCAATGGTTGTTTTCCTGTGTTCTCCTTGTGTTGCTGTTCTAGAGTGGCACCAGTACGATGACATCGTGTGTGCAAAGCCTTACACGAAGAAAAACTTGCATCAGAAAATTAGTTCTGATAAATACAAAGAACTGGTGGAGGGGAAGAAAATTGCCGCTGATATTATGTTAGAAAGTATCTTCAGCATTCTTGGGACCTGGAGTCCTGGCAGTCTGAGGAATTTCTTCTATCAGCTGAGGCAGTTCCATTATGTTGCAGTAGGCCAGCGGGTGTTTGATGGTGAGGCAATGGTATGGAAAGAGCTAAACTTCAGCACAGAGCAGGTAATCCCTTCTCTTGCAGAGACAGAAAGCATTCTGTTACTGCAAACAAACTTTAATTTTGCTGTTGACTTCATTGGGCGAATTTTGCTTTTCCAGTCAAAGTTCAGGTACAGAAGCAGTGGGGATCCTTCTG
>NW_024504684.1:0-422 GCF_017590055.1 Onychostruthus taczanowskii
AAGTGGCCACAGGCGCCATTTGCTCCCTCAGTGCGCGGCGGGGCCGGCAGCGGCCGGGCCGGGCTCCCGGGCGGGGCCCAGGTGAGGTCTCCCCCTCTTATCCCTCTTTTCTCGCCCTCCTAGCCTCACCCCGCTCCCTCTCCGCTCCACAACACCCCTGCCGTCCTGTCCTGGCCCCCCTGCACACCCTGCCCCCCCACTCTACCCCTTCTTCCTCCCCCTCCTCCGCCTTGCCCGGCTTCCTCTCCCCTCCTGAATCTCTCCTTCCCTCCCTTCACTGCTCCCTTCCGTCCTCTCCCTGCACACCCCGACCCTGCACTCTGTCCCTGCTTCCTCCTGCTCCTTACCCCGCTCCCTCTCCCCCTTCCCTCCTCTCCCTGCCCCGTCCTGTGCACCCCGACCTCCCCCATTCCCGCTGTGCC
>NW_024504685.1:0-422 GCF_017590055.1 Onychostruthus taczanowskii
AGCCAGGATCAGGGCAGGATCAGGAGAAGATCCAGGACAGGATCCAAGACAGGATCAGGGCAGGATCAGGTGAGGATCCAGCCAGGATCAGGAGAGGATCAGGAGAGGATCAGGGCAGGATCAGGGCAGGATCAGGGCAGGATTTTGACAGGATCCAGCCAGGATCCAGCTGCCGCCGGCTCCCGGAGGCTCTTCCCGGCTCCCGGAGCCCTTTCCTGGCTCCCGGAGGCTCTTCCCATCTCCCGGAGGCTGTTCCCGGCTCCCGGAGGCTCTTCCCGGCTCCCCGAGGCTCTTCCCATCTCCTGGAATCTTTTCCCACCTCCTGGAGGCTGCTCCCAGTACCTGGAAGATTTCCCCCAATTCCTGGAGCCTTTTCCCATCTCCCCGAGGCTGTTCCCGGCTCCCCGAGGCTTTTCCCGGTT
>NW_024504686.1:0-421 GCF_017590055.1 Onychostruthus taczanowskii
TGAAATTCCCATTTTTTGGGTTAAAATCCATCCCAAATCCAGCCCGAACCCCGAAATCCCAACCCCAAAACCCCAAATTCGGAATTTTTATTCCCTTAAAAAATAATTCCATTTAAAATGAAATTTAAAATTTTCCCCGGTGCCTCCAACAAGGAAGATTTTTGGGATTGGAAATTTCGAGTTTCTCCCCAAAACAATTCCCAAAATCCAACAAAATGACCCCAAATTAACCCAAAATCTCATTTTTTTGTTCATAAAATCCCAATTTTTATCACTATTTCTTCACCATTTAAGACTTTTCTGGAACTCTGCTCCAATAATTCCCCAAATAATGAAAAGAATTGGGAGAATCCCAGGAATTAATCCCCAAAAAAATCAATTTATTCCTCTTGGAGCCGCACGCCCCAAATCCTTTTTTTTT
>NW_024504687.1:0-421 GCF_017590055.1 Onychostruthus taczanowskii
AAATTCCCCAAAATTTTTCCCCAAAACTCCCATTATTTCTCCCAAAACTCCCTGATTTTCTCAAAACTCCCAGATTTTCCCCAAAATTCCCCGTTTTTCTCCCAAAATCCCAGAGTGGCTCCAACTCCCCAAATTCCCTGTTTTCCCCCCAAAATTCCCTGATTTCTCCCCAAAATTTCACAAATTCCCCACAAAATTCCCTGACTTAACCCTTAGAATCCCTGATTTCCCCCAAAAATTCCTCAAATTCTCCCCAAAAACCCAAAACTCCCCCCAAAATTCCCGGTTTTTCCCCTCCGAAATCTCACGTACTTCCCCCAGCATCTCCCTGTTTTTGTCCCCAAATCCTGTCATTCCTGCCCCAAAATTCACACATTTTCCCCCAATCCTGTCCTTTCTCTCCCAAAATTCACACATTTTC
>NW_024504688.1:0-9657 GCF_017590055.1 Onychostruthus taczanowskii
GCTGGAGGCTGCAGATGCACCTGAGAGGGAGAGCAGAGGCAAGGAAATCACCAGGAGTGGGTGAGGATCAGCCTGTCATTTCACCATGAGGATGGCCCTATTTCTCTCAGGTGCCCAAATCATGACAATGTTCACAGAGATGTGCACCTCTCCCATTGCTCAGGAGTTAGCCAAGCCCCAGAGTTTGTCTGTGCCACACCTTCTGTCTCCTTCCCTCACCATGGCAAGGAGCCCCAGTGCCCAGCTGAAGACAAGTAAAATGCTTAGAAATGTATTCATGGAGGAAAAGGAGGAGGAGAAATGCTCCAAACTGACCTTATTTCAAAGGAGCTGGAGAGAGGAAGAGTGGATGAGAGAGTAAGGAGAAAGAACCACTTTTATAGTGCTCCTGCACTGCCCCTGGCTCACAGTAACTGCACAGGGCAACAATTTTTCTACAGACTCATCTCCAAAGCAAAATATCCTCCCTAATGCCACAAGGTGTGTTTTGGTTTACATCAATGCTGTAATTTAATTTCCATGTTTCTGACATCCTCACTAGGTCACGAAGATCCCTTTCATGTTAAGGAATGAGAAGCCAAATTATTTTTCTTGCAGGAATACATGAGTAATGGTTGGACTCAGTGATCTTGGAGGTCTTTACCAATCCTTCTCATTGTGTGATTCTTTAATCATTCTGTGATTCTCTGATCACTGGCAGGAATCAAGTCTGAAATAGAGCCCTGTGCCATTGGATTGCTCCTCAATATGTGAGGGAGGTGTTGGGTGTCTGGACCGTTCCTTGTTCCTCCCTCTCTCCTCCCCCACGATGGCCTTTTGCTGCACAATGTGGAGCCTGACCTGGATGACACACAAGCACAGGCCACTTTTCCAATACATGCTGTCAGTACTGAGAACACGTGTGACATGTGAGGGAGATGCCAAGCATCCCTTTTCCCTGGGCCAGGATGAAGCTGCCCTTGCTGGAGGGGACTCAGCCCTGCCTTGGACAGCCCTGGCTTGGCCTCACACCAAAAGGCTGACACAGAGCCAACCCAAAATTAGAGCGTGACTTGCCACTGGTAGGGAGAGTCTCTCCCTGGAGATTTGCCTACTGAAGGCTTTCCCTTGTCCTCTGGGATGCGTCCCAGCTGCCTCCATGTCTGCAGGGCAGGGAAGTGCATCAGTCCTTGGTGTATTTTCAGAGCTGATTTTGTACCCAGGGCCCTTACGAGCACATCCCCTCCCTGAGCATCCCCAAGCATGTGGCACTGCAATTTCCACAAAGCTCTCACACGTGGGGAAATGGAGGAGGTTTCCTTCCCTCTCCAGTGGTGCTGGGTTGTGCTGAGGAGGCTGAGGAGGCATTTTGGGGCATTGGAAAGGGGTGGGCCTTAGTCCCAATGCCCTGCAGAAGCCATGGAGCTTTGGACACCAGGATGTGTCCAAAGCAGTGGGGTAGTGTTTTCTGAAACCCCTTCTTTCAGCTTTGGAGCCTCCAGGAGAGCTCCCCTCCAGAGCCAGCTGTCTTTGACCAGGAAGATGAGTCCTTGTGTCCATGCTGTTCCTCCATCAGCATCTCCTTCTGTTTTCCTGTGTTTTGCCTTGACTTTTCATGGGTTTTTTTAGCCACAAGGTGCCCCTAAATTGCTGCCAGCTTTTTGGATCTCTTTTGCTCTTCACAGGTGCCTGTGAAGGCACATCTGACTTGCCAAACAGCTGAGTGAATGGAAGAGTTGGCATGTTTGAAGTCCAGGGCCTGTACATTGGTACTTGAATCCTCTCTGACCATCTCTTTGTCCTCAGCTGCATTCCCTGACTGCTGGCACCTTCCAAAGGGGGCTCAGAGGTGCTTTCTTTGACACCAACACTCAATGTGCCCATCCCCTGGTCACACACTTATATTGGGTCAGTCTGTTTAAATGTTCCCACAGCTGATCCTCCTCGTCTGCTGTGGGGAGGTTTTTCCAACCCCTATTTCTGAGAAATATCAGGAGGTTGATCCTGTGACACTAAAATGAAGCCTTGAAGAACCTTCTCCTTTCCTGTATCCCCTGTCCCCAGTGAAGCTGCCCCAGTCAGCCTTGGCTCAAGTCTCCCTTTTGCTGTTGACCTGTGTGGATGATCTTCTTCTTTCCCACCACAAGCTTTCCTGATTCAGCTCCAGGTGGGCTTTGGCTTTCCAGCCCCAGCCCTGGAACACTCAGCCTGGCAAAAAATCTGCATCAAGAGGAAGGGAGGGGAAAGCATTTCCCTGGGGAAGCAGCATCCAGTGGCTGCTGGAGTGAGGTGAGAGGGAGGAGAGAGCAGCAGGCAGGACGTGCTGCGAGGAGAGGAGCCTTTGGGTGCTCTGCTGCTCTTTGAGGCAGGACAGAGCTGGGGCTGTCCCTGCAGCTGCCAACAGTGGCAAGGCACTGCCCGAGCCAACATCCCCTGCCTGCACGGGACCCTCGGGCATGGGGGCACATCCTGTGCCTGCACGGACACGCTCTGATCCCAGCTGTGCCCAGGCCTTGTGTGGCACACGTGTAAGGAGCTGCAGCACAGACCAAGCATGTCAGAAATGAGGAAATGAAATGGCAGCCTTGATGGAAATCAAACCACAACATGTGGCGTTAGGGTGGATATTTTTCTTTGGAGGTGAATGTGTGGGAAAATTACTGTCCTTGTGCAGTGCCTGTGGGCCTGGGGCAAAGCAGGAGCAGTATAAAAGGGGATCTTCTCCTTGCTCCCTCATTCACTCCTCTCACCTCCATCTCCTTGGGATCAAGGTGAGTCTGAAGCTCTTTCTTTTCTTCCTCTTTTATGCTTTCTGATCACATTCTCTGCTCTAATCCCACGTGGGTTATTGAGAACTGCTTGTTATGGGAGGTGGAAGGGGCAGAAAATGTGCATGGGGAGAAGCTGGGTTTTGTCTGAGATGTCTCCAGAGTTCTGGCCTAGGTGTGGAAGTCCCTGGCATTGGTCAGTTTTCAGGAGATTCTTGGGGACCTGAGAAAAGAGTGAGCCTGTCGGGCCTCTCTAAGCAGCCTCCTGGTGTCTTCTCCTCTTTGCTATCCTCCATCATGGTGTGCCAACAGACTGCTCTGACACAGCGTTTTCTCAGCTCTGCCTCCCCCTTCCCTGTCTCTCAGGTGCATCTGCATCCTCCAGCCATGTCCTGCTACAGCCCGTGCCGGCCCTGCCAGCCCTGCGGCCCCACCCCGCTGGCCAACAGCTGCAATGAGCCCTGTGTCAGGCAGTGCCAGGACTCCACCGTCATCATCGAGCCCCCGGCCGTGCTGGTGACCCTGCCCGGGCCCATCCTCAGCTCCTTCCCACAGAACACCGCCGTGGGATCCTCCACCTCTGCTGCTGTTGGCAGCATCCTCAGCTCTCAGGGAGTGCCCATCAGCTCTGGGGGCTTTGGCCTCTCTGGCCTGGGCAGTGGCCTCTGTGGCACCAGGGGCCTCCCCTGCTGAAGCTGCTGGCGCTGGCCCTGGCGAAGGAACCCAGGGACTCCCAGGATGGAACCGCCCTGGCCACGCAGCATCGGCTCCTTCCTTCCTGAGGGGCTGAGCAAGCCCAGCAGCCCTTGCACAGGGACAGGGCCAGCCTGGCCTCTTGGGAAGCACAGCCCATCCCTGCCTCTGTCCCCTGACACTCTCTCCTCTCCCTCCTGTGTCCTTGTTCCCTTCTGCTCCCCGGGGCTGTGAGCCCCACACAGCCATCCTGGGGAGCACCTGCTGGCCCTGCTGCCTTTGTGGGCACCTGCTTGGAAAACACACCTTGGAAAACAACAGACTGTTGTTTGCCCCTGATGCTCTCTGCATTGGCACCTCACCTTGGATTGACCTAGTTTTCCTGTT
This sequence comes from Onychostruthus taczanowskii, assembly GCF_017590055.1. Classification (NCBI taxonomy): domain Eukaryota; kingdom Metazoa; phylum Chordata; class Aves; order Passeriformes; family Passeridae; genus Onychostruthus; species Onychostruthus taczanowskii. The sequence continues at coordinate 3,828 of NW_024504688.1, forward strand.
TTGACTCATTAAAGTTCTTTTGCATTGCAGTCCATGTTTTCCTCTCATTTATTCCCCTGCAGATCCTCTCCCAACATGCCCAAAAAGAAAGGTGTTGCTCAGGGCTGGTTGTGGGAAGGGATTGTGGGAGATGGTTGTTCACAGGGTGTTAACACAGGCTCAATTCAAATATTCTTAATGATGCAATAGGTAACTCCATTTTCTAATTTTCTCTAGTGACATCTAATTGCTGCTTCCAGTAAATTGTACTTATCTAAGCCTGTGATCTTTGATTTTTGTGCCTACAATTCTCCTCTCCAGCCCCCCACAGTGGAGAGGGAGGGGAAGGGGTGAGAGCAGCACATGGTTTTATTTGGAGCATTAAACTGGAGGATACCATTGTCAGCACATGACCAAGATCTTACCATGCTTTCCAGCCTAATTTAGCAAGAAAGGAGACATAACCAGTGGAACAGGCAGCAGCTGCCTCCATTAGTCAAGGACATCTGGGAACTAACAAGCCTTAAAGATGCAATTGTCATCGTTTGGCCCAGGTGAGCAGGAGGGGGCATGGGCAAGACCTCCATGTTTTCATTCCAGCTCATGTCCTTTCCATATTTATGTTCTCTTGCTTCCAGGAAGAAGATTGTTCCTCCCAGTGGGAAAAAGCCTGGGGGGAGGTGAAACCATCTGAAATTGTTTCACTTTCCTGTAAATAATTTCTTCCTCTCATAGCTTTAGTATTAATATTGTAGCTGTTACTGTTTGTTTGCTTATCTCATTGCTCTTTCCAGGAAAGTGTTCTTATCTCAACTTTTGATCTCTGACTTTTGTGTTTCCAACTGGAGGGGAAGTGGAAGCCAGTGTTGGTGTGGATTTTTTTTAGCAGGACTACTAAATTGGAGAATACCATGCCTAAACCACAACAGCAATAAATCAAGATGTTGTGTGCCAGTGGAGCAGATTGCAGTTAGCATCTCTTACTTGGGGACATCCGTGGAAAAAGAAGTTTTAAAGGATGTAGTAAATCAAGATGTTGAAATGTGCCTATGTGTGCATTGCTAACCTGGCAGAATATTCAAGGTCCATGTACCCTGCAGCTGAATTATGTTCATTGCAATTCTGAAAGTCACACCTAGAAGTCAAAAAGACCCCGTGTCCAGTGAAGAGCCTTCCCCTGAGCATGTGTAGAATTGAGCAGGGGTTGTGTAACTGGTATGGAACTCAGTAACCAATCCCCATAGACAGCTCTACTTTGAAAGCTTCTAACTGAATTTCTGAGTACAAATAATGGCATGAAATGTCTGGTGGGTATGCTTGATTTGAGGAGTTCCACCAAGCACCCAGGCTTGTGCAACTCTGACATAAATAATCAATGTCTCCACTGAGTGTGTGATTATTGAGTTGTTGTGGAGTGGGTAACAAATGTGATTTTCTGGGCAACACAACCAAACCCATTCTGTGATTCCATGGGAACACAGATCTGTGAGAAGGCAGCCAAGTGCACGGTGTCCCTCGTTTTGGGAATCCTGTGGTTAGGATGGGACCTCCTGGAGTCAGATGGGAAGCTGGTCCTTTGTCTTGTCAGTAACTCGTTCACTGCTGAGTACTTGCGTCAGACATTCAGCTTAAACAGGACAGAGGTGCATGGTTCTCCCTGGACAACGCAGGGTAATTCTATTCTATTCTATTCTATTCTACCAAGAAGGACTTTGGGGTGTCTGTGGGATCATAGGCCTGCCACGAACCAAAAGTGTGCTCTGGCAGCCCAGAAAGCCTACTGTGTCCTGGGCTGCATCCAAACCAGCTTGGGCAGCAGGACAAGGGAGGGGATTCTGCCACGCTCAGGTGAGACCCCACCTGCAGAGCTGCCTCCAACTCAGGGGTCCCAGCACAGGAAGGACATGGAGCTGTTGGAGCGAGTCCAGAGGAAACCGAGATTATCAGAGGGATGGAGCAGCTCTGCTGTGAGAAAGGCTGGGAGAATTGGGAGTGCTCAGTCTGGACAGGAAAAGCTTTGGGGTGATGTAGCCTTGCAGTACCTGAAGGGAATCTAGAGTCAAGATGCAGAGAGATTATTTACAAGAATATGTAGTGACAGGATAAGGCGAATGCCTTCACAGTGTCAGAGAGTAAATTTAGATTGTATATCAAGAAGTAATCCTTTATTACAAGGGTGGTGAAGCCCTGGCATAGGGTGCCCGGAGAAGCTGTGGCTGCCCCTGCACCCATGGAGGTGTTCAAGGCCAGGCGGAGACAGGGCTTGGAACAACCTAGGATAGTGGAAGGTGGCCTGGCCCATGGCAAGGGAGGAACTGGATGAGTTTTAAGGTCCTTCCAACCCAGCCCATTCTGGGATTTTATCATTTTTTTTCAGATCCATTGACTCAGGGAAATTCAGAACCCAGAGGGGCACTCAGTGCACACTGAGCACTCCCAATGGCAGCCTGTGCTGACAGCCAGTGCAAAACCAGCCCAAACGACACCCCCCCCCCATAAACACCCCTGGGACAACAGCTCTGCCTTGGGAGAGTGTCTGCAGGGCAAGGGATGACACAGAGGCACAGGCTGGGATGCAGCAGAATTTAATGAGTCAAAAGAGGGAGAAGAGTGGGATCCAGGTGGAGGCCACAGGGCAGGGAGCAGCTTCAGCAGGGGAAGCCCCTGGTGCCCCAGAGGCCACTGCCCAGGCCAGAGAGGCTAAAGCCCCCAGAGCTGATGGGCACTCCCTGAGAGCTGAGGATGCTGCCAACAGCAGCAGAGGTGGAGGATCCCACGGCGGTGTTCTGTGGGAAGGAGCTGAGGATGGGCCCAGGCAGGGTCACCCCCACGGGCGAGGGCTGGATGAAGACGTGAGAGTCCTGGCACTGCCTGACACAGGGCTCATTGCAGCTGTTGGCCAGCGGGGTGGGGCCGCAGGGCTGGCAGGGCCGGCACGGGCTGTAGCAGGACATGTCTGGGGGCTGCAGACGCACCTGAGAGAAAGAGAAGGGAAAATCAAGGCATCATGGCTGTTTCAGGTATAATGTGTCACCACCCTACATGAGGGAGTCCCTTTTCCTCATCCATGAAGGACTTCACCAGGAGCCCACAGGCACCTCCTTTCCCTCAGAGCAACGCAGCAGAAATTGCAGGCCCAGGGAGGACCCCATGTAGGCCACAGCTCCAGAGACATCTGTGCAAAGTCTGAACATTTTCTTTTCCCCTCTGTCTGCATCCTTTCCTCTCCCAGAGTAAGCATTCTATGGGCCCCAGAATATGACAGAGAGAGGTATGTGCAGATACAACCCATAAGAGGTGGAAAAGGAGGACAAGAGAAAGGTCTTCAAAACTCACCTTGTTCCCAGCAAGATGGAGCTGAAGGAGTGGATGAGAGAGTGAGGAGAAGGTCCTGCTTTTATACTGCTCCTGCACTGCCCCAGGCCCACAGGCACTGCACAAGGGCAGTAATTTTCCTACAGACCTGCCTCCCAAGCAAGATGCCCTCATTAATGCCACAGGTTGTGCTTTTGTTTCCATCAGCGCTGCCATTTTCACTTCCTCATTTCTGATGTGACCAATAGGCCTCCAAGGATTATTTGAAGCATTGGGATGAAAAACCCAAGGGTTTTCTGGGCAGTGACACATCCGTACGTGCAGAAGATGAGTTGCATGTGCTGGAGGGGTCTGTGCACACAGTTGACACCTATCTGGGGAAATATGCTCTGGTTGTTTTCTACCCTCTTTGCAAGCAGCTGAACATAGCCTCCCACCAAGCCTGTCTTCTCCTCATGTGGCAGTTTGTTTGGCAAGGTTGTCCCCTCTCATGGCTGCATTTTGGAGTTACCAATGTGTGCCATCATCAGTTGTGAGGGAAGATAATTTTGCTCTCCTGACTGCCAGGATTCCTTGAGATGCCTCATGGAGGTGGGTCCCTTCTCACTCTCACAGGGGTGTGTGGAGTTTCAGTAAATACCTTGCTCTTCCCATATTCCCCAGATCACCATACGCCTTGGCCCCACAGTAGCTGAGGATTACTTTTCCAAAACAAGCTGATTGTCCTGAAAGCCCCCTGAGCTGTGGGAGTGATGGTAACGAGTTCATGCTGAGGGCAATTGCTGTTTGAGCTGCCTGGAGCTCTGTACAAGGAACAGCCCAGTGAGTGAAGATGGTTTTCCTGAGGTGTGGATGGAGCCGCCCTTGCTGGAGGGGAATTCAGCAGTGTTGGGTCATGGGCCTGCACATAGCACGTCACAAGGCTGACACACGGCCAGCCCAAAATTAGACCGAGACTCCCCACAGGTAGAGAGAGACTCTCCCTGGAGATTTGCCTACTGAAGGCATTCCCTTGCCCTCCTGGGACGCTGCCCAGGGGCCTCCATGTCTGCAGGGCAGGGAAGCGCAGCCCTGCTTGATGTGGTTTGAGAGCTGAGCCCTTCGGAACATGTCCCCTCGCTGAGTGTCCCCAGGCATGTGGTACCACAGGGTCCTTCCAGCTCTCACTGACTCGGGAGCTGGGCATGTTTCAGCTTCTCCTGTGGTGCTGATTTGTGCTCCAGGCTGAGGCAGCCTTTGGGTCAGGGGAAAGGAAGTGTGAGGAAATGCTAATGCCAGGAGAAGTCACGCCATGTGAAGCCCAGGGATGTGTCCCAGATGGTGGGGACATGTTTTCTGCAAATCTTTAACTCTCTAAAGCATTCGGGAGAGCCCCCCACCACAGCCTGAGACAAGCCTCAGGCCAGGTAGATGAGGCCTGTGCCTCCTTTCTACCCTCTGCTGGTATGGGTTGGCTTTACTCAGGCAATCCCTGACTTGGAGCTCAATCACTGCAATTACAAACAGCACTTCAGCGTCCCAAACCAACACCTGCCTGCCCAGGACCCCTCCTGTACTTGTGCACTCACTGGCATGACTCTTCATGGGGTATCTTCTCGTTGTGGCACATGAAAGGATCATGCAAGGCAGAGCAGGAATGTCAGAAATGAGGAAATGAAACTTATGGATTGGCTTTACTCAGGCAATCCCTGACTTGGAGCTCAATCACTGCAATTACAAACAGCACTTCAGCGTCCCAAACCAACACCTGCCTGCCCAGGACCCCTCCTGTACTTGTGCACTCACTGGCATGACTCTTCTATCTCGTTGTGGCACATGAAAGGATCATGCAAGGCAGAGCAGGAATGTCAGAAATGAGAAAATGAAATGGCAGCTTTAACAGAAACAAAAGCACAACCTGTGGCGTTAGGGAGGATATTTTGCTTTGGTGATGACTCTGTTGGAAAATTACTGCCCTAGTGCAGTGCCTGTGGGCCTGGGGTGCTGCAGGAGCAGTATAAAAGCAGGACCTTCTCCTCACTCTCTCATCCACTCCTCTCACCTCCATCTCCTTGAGAACAAGGTGAGTTTGAAGGCTTTTCTCCTCTCACTCCTTCTCTTCTCCCTCCTTCTGTTTTCTGCACATACCTGTCCCTTTGTTCTATGCCAGGTCACAGGGCTGCTTATGATGGGAGAGGGACAGGAACAGAAAGTGTGCACAGGGAGAATTTGGGACTTGGCTGAAGTGCGTGATGGGACAGGTGGGATTACGCTGGGCTTGGTTGCTCTTGGCAGGGACCTTCTCTGGCTAAATGTAGGGAGAAGCCTGTGAGCATCGGTACAACACCTCCAGCTCTTGTTCCTATCTTGACTTGAGAGTGCAGCTGAATGGTGTGGTGATGGGTTGCTCTTCAATAGCCCCTCATGTCTTTTTCTTGCTCTCTCTCTCAGGTGCATCTGCAGCCCCCAGCCATGTCCTGCTACAGCCCGTGCCGGCCCTGCCAGGCCTCTGGCCCCACCCCGCTGGCATGCCAGTGAGCATCGGTACAACACCTCC
>NW_024504689.1:0-421 GCF_017590055.1 Onychostruthus taczanowskii
TTTTCTCATATCTTAATAAATTAGGCAGTAAGAGAAATCAGCACAGGGCCCCTCATAGGCAGCATCAGTGTTGCTTTGCCAGCGTCCTCAGGGTTGCTCTGACATTGCCATCAGAGCCTGCAGAGCCAGAGCTGCCCCTGGGCAGTGCCAGAGCTGGGAGGGGTCTGCAGGGCAGAGCTGAGCCCCCAGGGCTGGGCTGGGCTCTGGCAGCACTGCAGGGCCCAGCCCTTGGGCACAGGGAAGCAGCTGCTGGCAGGGACAGCTCCAGGCAGCAGAGCCCTGGGCAGGCAGTGGGGGGAAAGTGCCCCCAGGCTGGGCTGGGATATTTAAAGTCCTCTCCAAACCCAGCTATTCCATGATTACTTTTTTTACAGATCACCATGCTAAGACAGCACAAATGTTCAACAGCAGCTCCATCAGC
>NW_024504690.1:0-421 GCF_017590055.1 Onychostruthus taczanowskii
GGGGGGCGGAATTTGAGGGGGGGGGGACACACAGACGTGCTGAGAGGGGGAAAATCCCGCCCCAAATCCACCCCTAGGGGTTCTCAGAGCAGGGATTTCCCTTTTCAGGGCAGGTTTTTCTACCCAAACTTGGGGTGCAGAAGGATTTGGGGATGCAAAGGCAAGTGGGGAGGTCTGGGAGGGGCAGAATTTGAGGGGGGGGGGACACAAAAATTTGCACTGAGGGTGAAACCCCCCCCCCCATAAACCCCTAGGGGGAGGGGAACACAAATTTGCACTGAGGGTGAATCCCCCCCCCCGCAATACAGCCCTAGGCGTTCTCAGAGCAGAGATTTCCCTTTTCAGGGCAGGTTTTCCTACCCAAACTTGGGGTGCAGCAGGGATTTGGGGGTGCAAAGGCAATTGGGGAGGTCTGGGGGGG
>NW_024504691.1:0-421 GCF_017590055.1 Onychostruthus taczanowskii
TTTTTTTTTCTAGTGTGCAGTTAGAGATTATCCACCTTCTCTGTTTCCCCTGAAAAGCTTATCTATATTTCTGTTTGACTCTTTACATTTCTTCCTTTCTATGTCCTTTTGCTTTGAGCTGTGAAGAGGAAGTTCACATTTGCACTTTCACTCTGGCATTTACCTAATTTTTGGTTTCTCTCAATTCTGTCTTTCCCAGCTAGTACGATTTTTCTTCCATTACAGATCTTCTTCTCATGCCTCTTTCATGAAGTTTCTCTACAGATACCTGTACTTCTTCAGCACAGGTCCATGTACCCCCGTCTCAGTGCCTTTCAAGTATTCTTTTCAGTCTGTATTCCAGGACTCCTCACAAAAGAGATGGTAGGGAGAAAGAAAAGGAGGAAGAGTACACAGAGACAAGTATGCAGCATGAAAAATT
>NW_024504692.1:0-421 GCF_017590055.1 Onychostruthus taczanowskii
AGGGCAGCTGCAATTCCCCAAAAAACCAAAAACCACACCCAAATCCTTCCCAAACTCTGGGAATTCCCAGAAATCCTGGGAAAATCCCATCTCCCAACCCTTCCCAAACCCCAAAAAATCCCAAAATTTCCCCACAATCCCCAGATAATTCCCCAAAATCCCCAGAAATTCGCAAAAATTCACAGAATGCCCAGAAAAATTACCAAAAAATTCACAGAAAATCTCCACCCAAAAAGTCCCCCAAAATCTCCCAGAAAATTCCCAAAAAAATCTCAAAAAACCTCAAATAAATTTTAAAAAATCCCCCAAATTTCAGAGAAAATCCCCTGAAAATTCCCCAGAAAAATCCCAAAAAAAAAAATGAAAAACATCCCTAAAAAATTCCCCAAAAAATAAATAAAAAAAAAAATCCCAAAAAATC
>NW_024504693.1:0-421 GCF_017590055.1 Onychostruthus taczanowskii
CCCCAGCCCTGTTTTCCCTCCTGTTTCTCCCACTGAACCTCCAACAATCCCAACTCCCTCACTGATTATCTCAGAGCACACGCCCAGCCACCTCATCACTGCAAATCCTGAAAATCCCCACTTTAACCTGCAAATAATTTGCTAAATTCTACCTAAATCAAAACTTGAACCAAATACTTGAGAGATCTTTCCCAGACTCAACCTAAACCAACCCCACCACTACCAAGCTCCCCAAAACCTCTGCTCCCCCCCTCCTGCAGGATCCCCAGACCCCCTGGCGTACGGGAGTTGGCGTTGGCGATCTCGTTGGTCTCGTTGGGATCGAGCCACACCTTCTTCTTGCCGCAGCGCAGCACGCTGGAGGCCAGCCTCTTCTGGAGCCGGAGCATACTGGGGAGAGATGGGCACGGATCAGGGGGGG
>NW_024504694.1:0-421 GCF_017590055.1 Onychostruthus taczanowskii
TCCGGTTCGGATGCCCGCAGTGCCGGTGCCGGCTGTTGGCGCCGTTCCCGGCGCCTCAGGTGACCCCGGGGCGGCGCCGGTTCCGGTGCCAGCTCCGGTACCGCAGTCCCGGCCCGGTGCCAGTCCCGGTACCGCAGTCCCGGCCCGGTGCCAGTGCGGTCCCGGTGCAGTTCCAAAGCAGTCCCGGTTCCATCCCGGTCCCGGTCCCGGTCCCGGTTCCAGCCCGGTCCGGTGCAGTTCCGGTGCGGTTTTAATGCGGTCCCGGTTCCAGCCCGGTCCTGTCCCGGTTCCAGCCCGGCCCGGTGCAGTAACGGTGCGGTTTAATGCGGTCCCATTGCGGTCCCGGTTCCATCCCGGTCCCGGTTCCATCCCGGTCCCGGTCCCGGTCCCAGTGCCGGTTCCGGCCCCGCCGGGATTGGCT
>NW_024504695.1:0-421 GCF_017590055.1 Onychostruthus taczanowskii
CAGCCCCGGGACCCCCAAAAACAGCCCGGAACCCTCCAAAAACAGCCCCAGGACCCCAAAAACAGCCAGGGACCCCCAAACAGCCCTGGGACGCCAACAACAGCCAGGGACCCCGACAACAGCCCCGGGACCCCAAAAACAGCCAGGGACCCCCGAAAAACAGCCCGAAACCCCCCAAAACAGCCCGGGACCCCAAAAACAGCCCGGGACCCCCCAAAAACAGCCCCGGGACCCCAAAAACAGCCCTGGGACACCCAAAAACAGCCCCGGGACCCCAAAACCAGCCCGGGACCCCCCAAAACCAGCCCGGGACCCCCCAAAAACAGCCCCGGGACGCCAAAAACAGCCCTGCGACCCCCGAAAAACACACCCCGGGACCCCCGAAAATCACTCCCCGGGACACCCTGAACCCACCCCGGGA
>NW_024504696.1:0-421 GCF_017590055.1 Onychostruthus taczanowskii
AAAAACATAAGATCTTGCCAAGAAAATGCAGCTCCTGTGGGGTGGGATACCACTGGCTAACTGGCAAGCCTTCCCTCCTGCAGGCTTGGGTGCTTGCTGCATTGCTTGCTTCAAATTAAACCAAGTGCCAAACCAAGGTTGGGGATTTTCATGTTGTTTCTTTCTCAAAAGGCTGAATTCAGGTAGCACAGTTTGGCAGAGGCAGGAGGTGGCCTTTCAGAGGGAGCCCTGGCTTGTAGCTAGCCAAACTCCTGATGTCTGGGCAGTCCCAGCAGCCAGTGAAGTGGAGCAGAGCAAGGCAGTGTCTTGAGCCCTGGCAGGTTGTCTCAAAAGCTCAGTTCCAGTTACAGGGAGGCCAAGTTGCCTCCTCTTGGGAAGTGGGGAAGTCTGTAGGTGCTTTCCAGGTTAGGACTAAGCAGTG
>NW_024504697.1:0-421 GCF_017590055.1 Onychostruthus taczanowskii
CAACCCCAAAAACAACTAAGCGAACTACCGCAGCCCTTACCATGTATTTGTATAATGTGATATTTTTGTGGTTAGGATTAGCTATTTGTCTAATTTGGTGGGTATTGGATGTTATGGGTCGTTCTGCTGAGAGACGAGGTACTGGCGGATGATCTGATTTTATGTTGGTGTTGGAGGATGTGGGGCAAGGGAGGAAGTGAGGGTAGGTGATGGGAAGGCACGAGTTCTAGCAATTCAGTCTCTGTTAGTTACAGTCGTCTCACAAGACGGCTTGTGAATTTTTAAAAATTTCTCTCCAAATGGAAAACGGGCTTAAAAAATAAAAGTATTTAGTACTAAATAGTACCTAGTAAGTGAGCAGAGAGGGAAGAGCCTGACCCGCCTCCCCGCGCCCGCCCTGGCTCGGCGCTGCGGCGGCTCC
>NW_024504698.1:0-9640 GCF_017590055.1 Onychostruthus taczanowskii
ACTCCCACCCAACTCTGCCCATTCCCAATGTCCATCCCTGGCCATCCCTGCCCACTCCCACCCACCTCTGCCCATCCCTCAGGAGTCTCGGAGACGCTCTGGGCCATCGAGATGTGGGAGCCGGCGGCGCAGGCGTTCCGGCTCAACAACCCCGGCACCACGGTGTTCACCGAGGACTGCAACGTCCTCCTCAAGCTGGTCATGGCCGGCGAGAAAACCAACTCCTTGGGCCAGAAGCTGCCCCAGAAGGGCGACGTGGAGATGCTCTGTGGTGGCCCCCCGTGCCAGGGCTTCAGCGGCATGAACCGCTTCAACTCCCGCACCTACTCCAAGTTCAAGAACTCCCTGGTGGTCTCCTTCCTCAGGTGGGTCTGGGGGGGTTTCTGGAGGGTGAGACCCCATCTGGTGTCTCCTCGTGAGTGTGGAGGGGATTTTTGGGAGGTGAGACCCCATCTGGTGTCCCCTCATGGATACGGATGGGGTTTTTTGGGGGGGGAGCCCCCATCTGGTGTCCCCTCATGGATACGGATGGGGTTTTTTGGGGGGGGAGCCCCCATCTGGTGTCCCCTCATGGATACGGATGGGGTTTTTTGGGGGGGGAGCCCCCATCTGGTGTCCCCTCATGGATACGGATGGGGTTTTTTGGGGGGGGAGCCCCCATCTGGTGTCCCCTCATGGATACGGATGGGGTTTTTTGGGGGGGGAGCCCCCATCTGGTGTCCCCTCATGGATGTGGAGGGGATTTTTGGGAGGTGAGACCCCATCTGGTGTCCCCTGGTGGGTGTGGAGGGGATTTTTTGGGGTAAGACCTTGTCTTGTGTCCTCTGGTGGGTGTGGATGGGAATTTTGGGGTGATGGAAGGGGTTTTTGGGGTGAGACCCCATCTGGTGTCCCCTCATGGATGTGGATGGGATTTTTTGGGGTGATGGAGGAGATTTTTGGGGTGAGACCCCATCTGTGTGTCCTTCAGGGATTTGGATGGGATTTTTGGGGGTGATGGAGGAGATTTTTGGGGTGAGACCCCATCTGGTGTCCCCTCATGGATGTGGATGGGATTTTTTGGGGTGGGACCCTTCATGGGTGTGTAGAGGTTGTTTTTTGGGGTGAGACCCCATCCGGTGTCCCCTGGTGGGTGTGGAGAGGATTTTTTGGGGTGATGGAGGAGATTTTTGGGGTGAGACCCCCTCCAGTGTCCCCTGGCCACGCCGACGTCCCGCTGTCCCCGCAGTTACTGCGATTATTACCGGCCGCGCTTCTTCCTGCTGGAGAACGTCCGGAATTTCGTGTCCTTCAAGAGATCCATGGTGCTCAAGCTGACCCTGCGCTGCCTGGTGCGCATGGGCTACCAGTGCACCTTCGGGGTGCTCCAGGTAGGGTCTCCAGGGCTGCTTTTTGGGGGAAAAAACCCCTTTTTTGGCACCCCAAGGAATGTTGGTTGTGTCGCTCCTTGGGGACGTTCCCATAAGAGTTGTCAGTTGGGAATTGGCCAATTCCCAGTTGGTCAGTTGGTCCTTCAAAGGGGGAATTGACTCCTTGGGTGGCTTTGGGGACATTCCCAGAGCGGACAGGTTCTCCAAAGGAGGAATTGACTCCTTGGGTGGCTTTGGGGACATTCCCAGAGGGGACAGGTTCTCCAAAGGAGGAATTGACTCCTTGGGTGGCTTTGGGGACATTCCCAGAGGGGACAGGTTCTCCAAAGGAGGAATTGACTCCTTGGGTGGCTTTGGGGACATCCTCATCCTTGTCCCTCAGGAACTGTTCCCTCTAAAGGAGAAATTGTCCCCAAGGGTGACTCTGGGGACTTTCCCACCCCTGTCCCTCAGGAACTGTCCCCTGTGGTGGCTTTGGGGACATTCCCACTGCCATGAGGGCTCCACATGGCCATGGCCACCACAGTTCCCCCAGGAATTGTCCCTCCAAAGGCAGAACTGTCCCCTCCAAAGGCAGAGCTGTCCCCTCCAAAGGCAGAAATGTCCCCTTGGGTGGCTTTGGGGACATTCCCACTGCCATGAGGGCTCCACATGGCCATGGCCACCACAGTTCCCCCAGGAATTGTCCCTCCAAAGGCAGAGCTGTCCCTCCAAAGGCAGAGCTGTCCCCTCCAAAGACAGAACTGTCCCTCCAAAGGCAGAACTGTCCCTCCAAAGGTCGAGCTGTCCCCTCCAAAGGCAGAACTGTCCCCTTGGGTGGCTTTGGGGACATTCCCACTGCCATGAAGGCTCTACATGGCCATGGCCACCACAGTTCCCTCAGGAATTGTCCCTCCAAAGGCAGACCTGTCCCTCCAAAGGCAGAGCTGTCCCTCCAAAGGTGGAGCTGTCCCTCCAAAGGCAGAGCTGTCCCTCCAAAGGTGGAGCTGTCCCTCCAAAGGCAGACCTGTCCCTCCAAAGGTCGAGCTGTCCCTTCAAAGCCACCCCTTGGGTGGCTCTGGGGACATTCCCATCTCCATGAGGGCTCCACATGGCCATGGCCACCACAGTTCCCCCAGGAACTGTCCCCTCCAAAGACAGACCTGTCCCCTCCAAAGGCAGAACTGTCCCTCCAAAGCCAGACCTGTCCCCTGGGGCGGCCCCGGCTCCGTGCCCCGCGCGGTGACGTCCCCGCCGGGGTTGTCCCCGCAGGCCGGGCAGTACGGCGTGGCGCAGACGCGGCGCCGCGCCATCGTGCTGGCGGCGGCGCCGGGCGAGAAGCTGCCCATGTTCCCCGAGCCCCTGCACGTGTTCGCCCCCCGCGCCTGCCAGCTCAGCGTCGTGGTGGACGACAAGAAGTTCGTCAGCAACATCACCCGGTGAGAGCCCGGAGCCGGCCGGGAATTCCGCTTCGGCAATTCCAAGTCAGGAATTTCATGTCGGGAATTCTGGTTTGGCAATTCCGAGTTGGGAATTTCCTATCGGGAATCCCGGTTCGGCAGTTCTGAGTTGGGAATTCTGTGCTGGGTATTCGGCACTTGAGGATTGGGCGTTGGGAATTGGGCGTTGGGAATTCTGGTTTGGCAATTCCGAGTTGGGAATTCCGTGTCGGGAATCCCGGTTCGGCAGTTCTGAGTTGGGAATTCTGTGCTGGGAATTCGGCACTTGGGGATTGGGCGTTGGGAATTGGGCGTTGGGAATTCTGGTTTGGCAATTCCGAGTTGGGAATTTCCTATCGGGAATCCCGGTTCGGCAGTTCTGAGTTGGGAATTCTGTGCTGGGAATTCGGCACTTGGGGATTGGGCGTTGGGAATTGGGCGTTGGGAATTCTGGTTTGGCAATTCCGAGTTGGGAATTTCCTATCGGGAATCCCGGTTCGGCAGTTCTGAGTTGGGAATTCTGTGCTGGGAATTCGGCACTTGGGGATTGGGCGTTGGGGATTTGGTGTTGGGAATTCTGTGCTGGGAGTTCGGAACTTGGGGATTGGGTGTTGGGAATTCAGTGTTGGGAATTCCAGCTTGGGAGTTCCAAATTGGAAGTTCCGAGTTGGGGTTCCGGGTTGGGAATTCCGAGTTGGAGTTCCAAGTTGGGAATTCCAAGTTGGGAGCTCCAAGTTGGGAATTCCGAGTTGGGAGTTCAGAGTTGGGAGTTCTGATTTGGGAGCTCCAAGTTGGGAATTCCAAGTTGGGGTTCCGAGTTGGGAGTTCTGAGTTGGGGGTTCCAAGCTGGGGATTTTGGTGTTGGGAGCTCCAAGTTGGGAGTTCCAAGTTGGGAATTCCGAGTTGGGAGCTCCAAGTTGGGAATTCCGAGTTGGGAGCTCCAAGTTGGGAGTTCCAAGTTGGGAATTCCGAGTTGGGAGCTCCAAGTTGGGAATTCCGAGTTGGGAGTTCTGAGTTAGGATCTCCAAGTTGGGAATTCCAAGTTGGGGTTCCGAGTTGGGAATTCCGAGTTGGGAATTCCGAGTTGGGAGTTCCGAGTTGGGAGTTCCGAGTTGGGAATTCTCTCCCCGCAGGACGTACTCGGGCCCGTTCCGCACCATCACGGTGCGGGACACGATGTCGGACCTGCCCGAGATCCGCAACGGCGCCTCGGCGCTGGAGATCTCCTACAACGGCGAACCCCAGTCGTGGTTCCAGCGCCAGATCCGCGGCTCCCAGTACCAGCCCATCCTCAGGGATCACATCTGCAAGGTGGGAATGGGATCCACCAGATCCCACCGAAGCGGTCCCGCGGCTTCCCGGGGTGGCCGCGCCCAAAATCAGGATGGGGGAGTGGTGGGAATGGTGGGTTTGGGAATGGTGGAGATACTGGGAATGGTGGAGATACTGGGAATGGTGGGTTTGGGAATGGTGGAGATACTGGGAATGGTGGGTTTGGGAGTGGTGGAGACACTGGGAATGGTGGGTTTGGGAATGGTGGAGATACTGGGAATGGTGGAGATACTGGGAATGGTGGGTTTGGGAATGGTGGAGGTGGTGGGAATGGTGGGTTTGGGAGTGGTGGAGATAGTGGGAATGATGGGTTTGGGAATGGTGGAGATACTGGGAATGGTGGAGATGCTGGGAATGGTGGGTTTGGGAATGGTGGAGGTGGTGGGAATGGTGGGTTTGGGAGTGGTGGAGATAGTGGGAATGTGGAGATACTGGGAATGGTGGGTTTGGGAATGGTGGAGATACTGGGAATGGTGGGTTTGGGAATGGTGGAGATACTGGGAATGGTCCAAAATGGAGAGGTGGAGATAGTGGGAATGGTGGGTTTGGGAATGGTGGAGATACTGGGAATGGTGGAGATACTGGGAATGGTGGGTTTGGGAATGGTGGGGATACTGGGAACGGTGGGTTTGGGAGTGGTGGATGCTTGGAATGGTGATTTTGGGAATGGTGGATGCTTGGGAATGGTGATTTTGGGAACTGGTGGAGGTGTTGGGAACACGTGGAGGTGTTGGGAATGGTGGAGCCACTGGGATCTGGTGGGACCACCGGGATCCCTTGGGATTGTCCATTGTCCCATTGACCACTGGGAACTGGTGGGACCACCGGGATCCCTTGGGATTGTCCATTGTCCCATTGACCACTGGGAACTGGTGGGACCACCGGGATCCCTTGGGATTGTCCATTGTCCCATTGACCACTGGGAACTGGTGGGACCACCGGGATCCCTTGGGATTGTCCATTGTCCCATTGACCACTGGGATCTGGTGGATCCCTTGGGAGCCGCTGAATCCACTGGGAGCCACCTCTCCCTACAAGTCCCCTGAACACCAACCATCCCCTGATGGTGCCCAACGCCCCCCATTGGTGCCCAACGCCCCCCAATGGTGCCCAACGTCCGCCATTGATGCCCAACGTCCCCCACTGATGCCCAATGTCCGCCATTGGTGCCCAATATCCCCAATTGATGCCCAATGCCCCCCATTGGTGCCCAACATCCCCAATTGATGCCCAACACTCCCCATTGATGCCCAACACGCCCCATTGATGCCAAATGCCCCCCACTGATGCCCAACGCCCCCCACTGGTGCCCAACGTCCCCCATTGGTACCCAACATCCGCCATTGATGCCCAATGTCCCCCATTGGTGCCCAACGTCTGCCATTGGTACCCAACGTCCCCCATTGATGCCCAACGTCCCCCATTGGTGCCCAACGTCCCCCATTGGTGTCTAACACCCCCCATTGATGCCCAATGCCCCCCATTGGTGCCCAACATCCCCCATTGGTGCCCAACGTCCCCCATTGGTGCCCAATGTCCGCAATTGGTGCCCAACGTCCCCCACTGATGCCCAACGTCCCCCACTGATGCCCAACGTCCCCCACTGATGCCCAACGTCCCCCACTGATGCCCAACGTCCCCCACTGATGCCCAATGGCCCCCATTGGTGCCCAACGTCCCCCATTGATGCCCAACGTTGCCCATTGATACCCAATGCCCCCCACTGATACCCAACGTCCCCCGCGGCGCCCCGCCGGGCCCGCGGTGACGCCGAGCCGGCCGTGGCAGGACATGAGCGCGCTGGTGGCGGCGCGGATGCGGCACATCCCGCTGGCGCCCGGCTCCGACTGGCGGGACCTGCCCAACATCGAGGTGCGGCTCTCGGACGGCACCACCACCCGCAAGCTGCGCTACACCCACCACGAGCGCAAGAACGGCCGCAGCAGCTCCGGCGCCCTGCGCGGCGTCTGCTCCTGCGCCGAAGGTGGGTGCTGGACCTCCGTAACCGCGTCGCCAGCTGGGCGGGCGTTGTCTTTTTGACGGAATTCCGGGGGTTTTTTTGTTGTTTTTTTTTAACGTCCCCCACTGATGCCCAATGTCCGCCATTGGTGCCCAATATCCCCAATTGATGCCCAATGCCCCCCATTGGTGCCCAACATCCCCAATTGATGCCCAACACTCCCCATTGATGCCCAACACGCCCCATTGATGCCAAATGCCCCCCACTGATGCCCAACGCCCCCCACTGGTGCCCAACGTCCCCCATTGGTACCCAACATCCGCCATTGATGCCCAATGTCCCCCATTGGTGCCCAACGTCTGCCATTGGTACCCAACGTCCCCCATTGATGCCCAACGTCCCCCATTGGTGCCCAACGTCCCCCATTGGTGTCTAACACCCCCCATTGATGCCCAATGCCCCCCATTGGTGCCCAACATCCCCCATTGGTGCCCAACGTCCCCCATTGGTGCCCAATGTCCGCAATTGGTGCCCAACGTCCCCCACTGATGCCCAACGTCCCCCACTGATGCCCAATGGCCCCCATTGGTGCCCAACGTCCCCCATTGATGCCCAACGTTGCCCATTGATACCCAATGCCCCCCACTGATACCCAACGTCCCCCGCGGCGCCCCGCCGGGCCCGCGGTGACGCCGAGCCGGCCGTGGCAGGACATGAGCGCGCTGGTGGCGGCGCGGATGCGGCACATCCCGCTGGCGCCCGGCTCCGACTGGCGGGACCTGCCCAACATCGAGGTGCGGCTCTCGGACGGCACCACCACCCGCAAGCTGCGCTACACCCACCACGAGCGCAAGAACGGCCGCAGCAGCTCCGGCGCCCTGCGCGGCGTCTGCTCCTGCGCCGAAGGTGGGTGCTGGACCTCCGTAACCGCGTCGCCAGCTGGGCGGGCGTTGTCTTTTTGACGGAATTCCGGGGGTTTTTTTGTTGTTTTTTTTTTTGGGGTTTTTTTGGCGTTTCTCAGGGAAGCCGTGCGACCCGGCCGACCGGCAGTTCAACACGCTGATCCCGTGGTGCCTCCCGCACACCGGCAACCGGCACAACCACTGGGCCGGGCTCTACGGGCGCCTGGAGTGGGACGGCTTCTTCAGCACCACCGTCACCAACCCTGAGCCCATGGGCAAACAGGTGGGGCAGGGAACCGCGGGCGCGGCCGGCGCGTGCGGCCGGTGGGGGTGGCCGGTGGTCATCGTTGGCCCAGCCCTTGGGTGGGGTTGGTGGGGGTGAGCAATGGCCGCCATGTCCCAGTGGTTGGGTGTGGGGGTCTCCGGTGTCCAAGAATTCCGGGGGTTTTTTTTTTTTTTTTTTTTTGGGGTTTTTTTGGCGTTTCTCAGGGAAGCCGTGCGACCCGGCCGACCGGCAGTTCAACACGCTGATCCCGTGGTGCCTCCCGCACACCGGCAACCGGCACAACCACTGGGCCGGGCTCTACGGGCGCCTGGAGTGGGACGGCTTCTTCAGCACCACCGTCACCAACCCTGAGCCCATGGGCAAACAGGTGGGGCAGGGAACCGCGGGCGCGGCCGGCGCGTGCGGCCGGTGGGGGTGGCCGGTGGTCATCGTTGGCCCAGCCCTTGGGTGGGGTTGGTGGGGGTGAGCAATGGCCGCCATGTCCCAGTGGTTGGGTGTGGGGGTCTCCGGTGTCCACCATGTTGGGTGTGGGGGTCTCCAGTGGCCACCATGTTGGGTGTGGTGGTCTCTGGTGTCCACCATGTTGGGTGTGATGGTCTCCAATGTCCACCATGTCCCTGATGGTCTCCAATGTCCACCATGTCCCACATCATGTTGGGTGTGGGGGTCTCTGGTGTCCACCATGTTGGGTGTGATGGTCTCCAATGTCCACCATGTCCCAGTGGTTGGGTTTGATGGTCTCCAGTGTCCACTATGTTGGGTTTGGTGGTCTCTGGTGTCCACCATGTCCCAATGGTTGGGTTTGATGGTCTCCAGTGGCCACCATGTTGGGTGTGGTGGTCTCCGGTGTCCACCATGTTGGGTGTGGTGGTCTCTGGTGTCCACCATGTTGGGTTTGATGGTCTCTGGTGTCCACCATGTCCCAATGGTTGGGTTTGATGGTCTCCAGTGTCCACCATGTTGGGTGTGATGGTCTGCAATGTCCACCATGTCCCAATGGTTGGGTTTGATGGTCTCCAATGTCCACCATGTTGGGTGTGATGGTCTCTGGTGGCCACCATCTTGGGTGTGAGGGTCCCTGGTGTCCATCATGTCCCAATGGTTGGGTTTGATGGTCTCCAGTGGCCACCATGTTGGGTGTGGTGGTCTCCAGTGTCCACCATGTTGGGTGTGGTGGTCTCTGGTGTCCATCATGTGCCAACGGTTGGGTTTGATGGTCTCCAGTGGCCACCATGTCCCAGTGGTTGGGTTTGATGGTCTCCAGTGGCCACCATGTTGGGTGTGATGGTCTCTGGTGGCCAGCGTCTTGGGTGTGATGGTCCCTGGTGTCCATCATGTCCCAATGGTTTGGTTTGATGGTCTCCAGTGTCCGCCATGTTGGGTGTGGTGGTCTCCAGTGGCCACCATGTTGGGTGTGGTGGTCTCCAGTGTCCACCATGTTGGGTGTGATGGTCTCCAATGTTCACCATGTCCCAATGGTTGGGTTTGATGGTCTCCAATGTCCACCATGTTGGGTGTGATGGTCTCTGGTGGCCACCATCTTGGGTATGATGGTCCCTGGTGTCCACCATGTCCCAATGGTTGGGTTTGATGGTCTCCAGTGGCCACCATGTTGGGTGTGGTGGTCTCTGGTGGTCCCCACGTTGCTGTGGGGGTCTCTGCTGTTGCTGTGGGATCCCTGGTGTCCGCACGTTGCTGTGGGGTCCCTGCTGTCCCCGGTGTCCCTGCTGACCCTGTGGGGGTCCCCGGTGTCCCCGTGGGTGGCAGCGGTGGCCGTTGCAGGGCCGGGTGCTGCACCCCGAGCAGCACCGCGTGGTCAGCGTGCGGGAGTGCGCGCGCTCCCAGGGCTTCCCCGACACCTTCCGGCTCTTCGGCAACATCCTGGACAAGCACCGCCAGGTGGGTGGCACCGCCGGCCCCGCCGGCCCCGTCTCTCTGTCCCATTGTCCCTTTGTCCCATTGTCCTCTTGTCCCTTTGTCTCTTTGTCCCATTGTCCATTGTCCTCTTGTCCCTTTGTCCCATTATCCCACTGTCCATTGTCCCTTTGTCCCATTATCCCAGTGTCCATTATCCCTTTGTCCCGTTGTCTCTCTGTCCCATTGTCCATTGTCCTCTTGTCCCTTTGTCCCATTATCCCAGTGTCCATTGTCCCCTTGTCCTTTGTCCCCGTTGTCCATTGTCCCCTTGTCCCTTTGTCCATTGTCCCCTTGTCCATTGTCCCTTTGTCCCCCTGTCCCTCTATCCCCTGTCCACGTCCCTGTGTCCCTGGCCCTGTCCCTGTCACAGTGTCCCTGTCCCTGTCCCCGTCCCTGTCCCCCTGTCCCCGTCACGGTGTCCCTGCATCCCCTGTCCCCTGTCCCTGTCCCTTGTC
>NW_024504699.1:0-420 GCF_017590055.1 Onychostruthus taczanowskii
TGATCCCATTAACGAGCTGTGTGATCCATTAATGACCCGTGTGACCCCACAGCAGGGGGTGCGGGGTGCCAGTCACCCCTCAAGGCCCTGGCATTGTCCCCTGGGTCACCAGCCCCCCCCCCCCAAAAGTGTCACCGCCTTGTCCCAGCTTTGTGGGGGGCCCGGGTACCCCCAGGACCGGTGGTGCTGACCCCAACCCATCCCACTGACCCCAAAGTTTGGGGCTGGGGAGGTGGCACCGGGGTTATGTGGGCACAGCCCGGCGGGGCCGTGTCCTCCCGCGGTTTCCCCACGATGTCCCCGCCGCGTCCTTGTCCCCCAGGCCCTGGGCTGAGCTGGGCCCGTTTTCCTCGGCACAAAGTGACACTGGGGACAAGGGTGGCACACTGGGCACCAGCCAGCACAGGGGGGTTGGTGCTG
>NW_024504700.1:0-420 GCF_017590055.1 Onychostruthus taczanowskii
TAAATCCAAAATAAATCCTAAATAAATTCAAAATGATTCCAAAATAAATCCTAAAAAATCCTTAAAAAATCCAAAAGAAATCCTAAATAAATTCAAAATAAATCCTCAAAAATCCTAAATAAATCCTAAATAAATCCTAAATAAATCCTAAATAAATCCTAAAAAAATCCAAAATAAATTCTAAATAAATCCAAAATAAATCCTAAATAAATCCTAAATAAATCCTAAATAAATCCAAAATAAATCCTAAATAAATCCAAAATAAATCCTAAAAAATCCTAAATAAATCCCCCAAACCCCTTGAGAAACCATAAATAAACCCCGGAGAAATCCCAAAAGCCACAAGAATGGAACCCCAAAAATCCCAAAAATGGGACCCCAAACCCCCCAAACTGGGACCCCAAAATCCCCCAAATCAGG
>NW_024504701.1:0-420 GCF_017590055.1 Onychostruthus taczanowskii
TGTTGCTCGGGGGTGTATTTGGTTTGGGCTTTTGTAATAAATCAGCCTGGTGCAAACCAAGCAATGCCTAGAAGAGCATTTAGATGTCTGGCCTCTGCTCAGCTGTATTTAGAGTTTTAGTCTGGGGAAAGAATCTCTGAAGAAAATGCAAACAAGTTGTGCAAATGAGCAGGGACTCAGTTCCCTGTGGGCCCCAGCAGAGGAGTGAGTCTGCACAATTCGTACACTGAAGGGCTGTTCTGGACTTGAGTCCTTTCTCATGTACTGCCACCTCTCAAAGGTGCTAAATCCTACTTTACAGAGAGCCTGAGTGACTCAGGAAATTCAGATGGTCCTTTCTAAAAAGTAAAGCAGTTGTCGTTTTCATTGTAGCTCGAGAGAAAGAACAGACTGATCTGTGGTTGCTGGCAAACAAAGGAA
>NW_024504702.1:0-420 GCF_017590055.1 Onychostruthus taczanowskii
GCCCGCAGCACCCCGCCGGTGAGTGGCCGTTCTGCTTCGCGCTGATGGGAAGGACCGGGCGGGCGTCGGGGCTGACGGAGGCGAGGGAGGCGCGGGGCTCCGCAGTGGCCGCCGGTGCCTCGGGCACCCGGAGCCGCTCGGGGCCGGCGCTGCCGCGTCCCCGGCGGGCGCCATTTGCAGCCCCGGGCGCGGACACAAAGGGGCTCTGGCGGGGCGGGCGGCGGCGAGAGGGGGCGGTGGGAGCGGGGCCGGCGGGGGCGCTGCCGGCAGAGGCAAAGGGGGGCGGCGGGACGGAGCGGGACCGGCCGGTGTAACCACGGGCGCCCGAGAGCGGGCGGGGACCCGGGGGGCTCTGGCGGAGCGGCAGCCGCGGCTCCGTTCCCGCGGGCGGCACGCCCGCTCCGGGGCGGTCCGTGCGGG
>NW_024504703.1:0-420 GCF_017590055.1 Onychostruthus taczanowskii
GGAAAAAACCCAAAATTTGGGGAAAAATCCAGTGATTTTGGGCAAATTTCTCCATTTTTAGCCATTTATTTGCCATTTTTGCCCAATTTTGGCTGATTTTTGGAGGAATTTTCTGGGTTCTTCTCCTGGAATTCCTGCCCTACCACTTCCTGCTGGCTGCCGTGGTCAGTGCTGGGGAAATCACCCAAAATTTGGGGCAAAAACAGCCAATTTTGGCCAAAATCCACGACAATTCTCCCTGTTTTCCCCCATTTTTTTCCCATTTTCCCAACATTTTTCCCCGTTTTCTCCCCATTTCCCCCCATTTTTCCACCATTTCTCACTTTTTCCCCCCATTTCTCCCTGTTTTCCCCCCTTTTCCTCCCTTTTCCCCCATTTTCCCCCCGTTTCTCCCCCTGTTTTTCCCATTTTCCCCCATTT
>NW_024504704.1:0-420 GCF_017590055.1 Onychostruthus taczanowskii
TTGGAGCAAAAGGGAAGGTTTTAGGATTGGAATAAGATTCCCTTTAAGATCCTTTCCAACCCAATCCATCTTGGAATTCTGTGATCCCCTCCAACTGGGAATTTTATTTCCTAAAGAATCCACCCCAAACTAATTCTTCCTTGCAGAGGCGACATTCCACTAAAAATCCTGGATTTGCCACCTTGGAATGGCCACAACTCCCGTTGCTCCTCATAAATTCCAACACCGGCGGCTGCCAAGTGGGAATGTTTGGTTAATGAACAATGGGAAAGGCATTGTTTGGGATTTGGGAAGCGGAGCGGGAAGAATGGCCACGGTCAGCAGCATTCCAGGATTCCGGAGGAACACCGGGAGAGCACCGTGACCCATCCAAAGGCAGCTTTCCCATTAAAGTGCGAAATGTGCTTGGAATGCTCTCCG
>NW_024504705.1:0-212 GCF_017590055.1 Onychostruthus taczanowskii
CCCAAGGCCACCCCCAGTGTCCCCAAGACCTCCCCAAGTCCCTGAACTTGTCCCCAAGGCCACCCTGAGGGGACCCTCATGTTCCCAAGGCCACCCCCGATGTCCCCAAGGTCCCCTCAAGGCCACCCTCAATGTCCCTAAAGCCACCCTCATGTCCCCAAGGCCACCCCCAATGTCCCCAAAGTCCCCCCCAAGGAGACCCCGATGTCCCC
>NW_024504705.1:221-420 GCF_017590055.1 Onychostruthus taczanowskii
AAGGTCCACCCCATGTCCCCAAGGCCACCCTGAGGGGACCCCCATGTCCCCAAGACCACCCCTGATGTCCCCAAAGTCCCCTCAAGTCCCTGGATTTGTCCCCAAAACCCCCCTGAGGGGACCCTGCTGTCCCCAAGGCCACCCCAAGGGGACCCCGATGTCCCCAAAGCCATCCCAATGTCCCCAAGGTCCCCTCAAG
>NW_024504706.1:0-420 GCF_017590055.1 Onychostruthus taczanowskii
CTGGTGCTGTCACCCGCCCTGGGCTACGCCGCCCTGGAGACATTCGCCAGCCGCGTCACGTGAGTGGGCGGGGCCTGGGAAAGGGGCGGGGCTTCTGGGAAGGGGCTTAATGGGAAAGGGGGAGGAGCTTCTGGGGAAAAGGGGGTGGGGTCTGAGGAAAAGGGGAGGAGCCTTGGAGCTGTTCACCAGTTGGGTCAGGCGAGTGAGTGGGTGGGGCTAAGGAAAAAGGGGCGGGGCCAGCTGGATGGGGGAGGAGTCACCCGAGAAGGGGAGGGGCTCTGGAGAGGTTAGCTGCATAATGAGTGGGCGGGGCTAAGGAAAGGGGGAGGGGCTTCAGGGGAGGGGTCACCCGAGTGGGGGAGGGGCATCAGAACCATTCACCAGACACGTGAGTGGGAGGGGCTAAAGAAAAGGGGGAGG
>NW_024504707.1:0-420 GCF_017590055.1 Onychostruthus taczanowskii
CCAAACCCCTTGGGATCAGTTCCCTCCAAATGCTCCAAAACCCTTGGGACTGGATCCCTCCCAATGCCATAAACTCCTGAAATCCTGGATCAGATCCCTCCCAACACCCCAAAACCCTTGGGACTGGATCCCTCTCAGTGCCATAAAACCCTGAAATCCTGGATCGGTTCTCTCCCAGTGCCTCAAAACCCTTGGGATCAGATCTCTCCCAATGCCCTAAAATCCTGAAATCCTGGATCATTCTCTCCCAGTGCCTCAAAACCCTTGGGATCAGATCCTGCCCAATGCCCTAAACTCCTGAAATCCTGATCAGATCCCTCCTAACACCCCAAAACCCTTGGGACCAAACCCCAAACCCCTCGGGATCAAACCCCCAAACCCCTCAGAGTCAGATCCCAACACCCCAAACCCCCTGGGATC
>NW_024504708.1:0-420 GCF_017590055.1 Onychostruthus taczanowskii
TTTTGGGATTTTTTCTGATTTTTTGTGGGTTTTTTCCTGATTTTTTGGTGATTTTTGGCATTTTTTTGGTGATTTTTTTTCTGAGTTTTTTTGTGATTTTTTTAAGGATTTTTTGGGATTTTTCCCAGGTTTTTTTTCTAATTATTTTTTACTTTTTCTGAGTTTCTTCACATTTCTTGGTGATTTTTTTGGATTTCTTGATGATTTTTTGGGTTATTTTTTGGAGGAGTTTCAGGGACATTTTTGTGATTTTTATCCATGATTTTTAAAATATTTTGGAGCATTTTTGGGAGGCATTTTTAGGGATTTTTGAAGGCTTTTTTCTGGCTTTTTAGGATTTTTTAGTGGGGATTTTGGGATTTTTTTCAGTGATTTTTTGGTGATTTTTGGGAATTGTTTTGAATTTTGGGGGATTTTTTT
>NW_024504709.1:0-7842 GCF_017590055.1 Onychostruthus taczanowskii
CAGCCCCCCAATTCCCGTGACCCCCGACCCCTGGGACGCCCCCAGCCCCTCACCCGGTCCCAGTGGTCGCTCTGGTAGCGCCCCCTCCTCAGGGCCGGCTCCACCTCCCTCAGCAGCGCCGCCGCCTCCTCGTCGCTCACGAAGCCTCCGCGCACCACGGCGAGCCCCCGCAGCCTCCGCGCCACCTCGGGGCTGCTGGCCCGGAGCAGCTCCGGGTCCGACTCGGCCTCGGGGCCCAAATCCGGCCGGGGGGTCCCGGAAAAAAACCGGGACCCCCCGAAGGCCGCGGAGACCCCCGGGCGCCACAGGCCGCGCGCGCGGTGCATGGCGGGAGTGCGGCGGCGGCGGCGCCTGGCGGCTCGGAGGACTCAGGGGGCTCGGCGTACAGAGAGCGCTCCCTGGCGGCTGGGAGGATTCGGAGAGGAGAGCGCGGAGGGCGGCGCCTAGCGGATGGGAGGACTCAGGGCTCAGCGCACGGAGGGCGCTCCCTGGCGGGTCGGAGGACTCAGGGCTCAGCACACGGAGGGCGCTCCCTAGCGGCTGGGAGGACTCAGGGCTCAGCGCGCGGAGGGCGCTTCCTAGCGGCTGGGAGGACTCAGGGCTCAGCACGCGGATGGCGCCCCCTGGCGTTTGGGGACGGGGTTTTTTTTTTGTGTTTATTGAGATTTTTTGGGGAGTTTTTGAGGCTTTTTTTGGTATTTATTGAGGTTTTTTGAGGTGTTTGTTGGGATGGCTTTGAGGTGGTTTTTGGGTGCTTATTGAGGTTTTTTGAGGGGTTCGTTCAGATTTTTTGGGGTGTTTTTTAGGTATTTATCGAGATTTTTTGAGGTGTTTATTGAGATTTTTTTGAGGAGTTTATTGAGATTTTTTAAGGTGCTTTTTGGGGTGTTTTTTGGGTATTCTTTGAGATTTTTTGAGAGTTTTTTTGGTGTTTATTGAGATTTTTAGAGGTGCTTTTTGGGGTATTTATTGAGATTTTTTTGAGGTGTTTATTGTGATTTTTGGAGTTGCTTTTGGGGAATTTATTGATGTTTTTTGGAGGTGTTTCTTTGGTGTTAATATGAGATTTTTTTGAGATTTTTTTTTGGACTCTATTGAGATTTTTTGAGGTGTTGAGATTTTTGGAGGTGTTTTTGGGGCATTTATTGAGATTTTTGGAGGAGTTTTTGGGGTGTTTTTGAGGTGTTTTCGGGGTGTTTTTTGGGCATTTATTGAGATTTTTTGAGGTGTTTTTTTGCTGTTCCTTGTGATTTTTTTTTTGAGGTGTTTTTGTGGTGTTTTTGGGGCGTTTATTGAGATTTTTGAGGAGTTTTTGAGGTGTTTTTGAGGTGTTTTTGAGGTGTTTTTTGGGTATTTATTGAGATTTCTGAGGAGTTTTCGGGGTGTTTTTGGGGTATTTTTGGGGCGTTTATTGAGATTTTTGGAGGAGTTTTTGGGGTGGTTTTTTGGGTATTTATTGAGATTTCTGAGGAGTTTTTGGGGTGTTTTTGGGGCGTTTTTGGGGCGTTTATTGAGATTTCTGAGGAGTTTTTGGGGTGGTTTTGGGGTGGTTTTTTTTGGTATTTATTGAGATTTCTGAGGAGTTTTCGGGGTGCCCCCCGGGGGTCTCGGGTTGGCTCCCGCCGCGGTTTCGGGGTCCCCCCTCAGACCCCCAGCTCAGCTTCGGGGTGCAGCAGCCACCGCTCCTGGGGGTCCCCGTCCCCTGGGGGGGGCTCGGGGCTGCCCGCGGGGGGGGGGGCCAGGGGGGGCCGCGGCCGTGTAGGGGGCGCGGGGGGAGGGGGCGTCCCAGAAGCGATCCCGCTCCAGCACCGGGACCCCCCCGTAGAGCTCGTCCACGGCCAGCATGGACACCTGCGGGCAGCGGGCACCTGGGCACACCTGGGGGGCATCTGGGGGCACCTGGGCACACCTGGGCACACCTGCGGGCAGCGGGGGGCACCTGGGCACACCTGGGGGCACCTGGGCACACCTGGGGGCACACCTGGGCACACCTGGGGGCACCTGGGGGCACACCTGACACACCTGTGGGCACATCTGGGGGCACACCTGGGGCACCTGGGGGCATCTGGGGGCACCTGAGCACACCTGGGGGCGCCTGGGCACACCTGGGGGTACCTGGGGACACCTGGGGGCATCTCAGCACACCTGGGGGCATCCCTGACACACCTGGGCACACCTGCGGGCACCGGGGGGCACCTGAGCACATCTGATACACCTGGGGGGCATCTGGGGGCACCTGTGACACACCGGGGGGCACCTGGGCACACCTGGGGGCACCCCTGACACACCTGGGGGCACTTGGGGTCACTCGTGGGACCCCCCACACACACAGCTGGGGTCACCCCGTGCTCACCTGGGGTCACCTCTGACACACCTGGGGTCACCTGGGGGGGTCTCGGCACACACCTGGGACCCCCACACACACAGCTGGACTCCCCCCCCTCCAACACACCTGAGATCCCCTGACACACCTGGGGTCACCTGGTGTCACCTCTGACACACCTGGGGGGTCTCGGCACACACCTGGGACCCACGCCCAGGTCCAGCTCGTGCCCCGCGTAGCCCCGGGAGGGGTCCAGGAACTGCCGGCCCAGCAGGCAGGTGAGGAAAAAGGTGTACACGGCGATGGTCACCACCTGGGGACAGGGACATTGTCACCACCTGGGGACACACAGGGGACACACGGGGACACTGTCACCACCTGGGGACACCAGGCAGGTGAGGGAATAGGTGTACACGGCGATGGTCACCACCTGGGGACAGGGACAGGGACACAGGGACACTGTCACCTCCGACACACGGGGACACTGTCACCGGACACCAGGCAGGTGAGGAAAAAGGTGTACACCACAATTGTGCCCAGGTGTGCCCAGGTGTGCTCCCCGTGCCCCCAGGTGTGCCCAGGTGCCCCCAGGTGTGCCCAGGTGTGCCCAGGTGCCCCCAGGTGCCAGGTGTGCCCACCTTGAGCCAGCCCACGTAGAAGAAGAGCTGCAGCAGGGTGAACACGGGCACGCCCAGGTCCAGCTCGTGCCCCGCGTAGCCCCGGGAGGGGTCCAGGAACTGCCGGCCCAGCAGGCAGGTGAGGAAAAAGGTGTACACGGCGATGGTCACCACCTGGGGACAGGGACATTGTCACCTCCTGGGGACACACAGGGACACACGGGGACACTGTCACCACCTGGGGACACCAGGCAGGTGAGGGAATAGGTGTACACGGCGATGGTCACCACCTGGGGACAGGGACAGGGACACAGGGACACTGTCACCTCCTGGGGACACACGGGGGACATGGGGACACCAGGCAGGTGAGGAAGAAGGTGTACACCACAATTGTCACCACCTGGGGACAGGTGGATGGTCACCACCTGGGGGACACTGCCATTGTCACCACCTGGGGACAGGGGACAGACAGGGACACACGGGGACACTGTCACCTCCTGGGGACACCAGGCAGGTGAGGAGGAAGGTGTACACCGTGATTGTCACCACCTGGGAGGGACACGGGGACACTGGCATTGTCACCACCTGGGGGGGGTGGCACACCTGGCTGGGGCGAGGGGCACCCGCTGTCACCTCCGCAGGTGTCCCCAGGTGTCCCCTCACTGTCCCCAGGTGTCCCCAAGCCTATTCCAGGTGTCCCCAGCTCTGTCCAGGTGTCTCCCAGTGCCCACCTGGGTGTACACCAGTACCCCCAGCCCCCCCAGTCCCCCCCAGTGCCCCGNGGTGCCCACCTTGAGCCAGCCCACGTAGAAGAAGAGCTGCAGCAGGGTGAACACGGGCATGCCCAGGTCCAGCTCGTGCCCAGGTGTGCCCAGGTGTGCTCCCCGTGCCCCCAGGTGTGCCCAGGTGCCCCCAGGTGTGCCCAGGTGTGCCCAGGTGCCCACCTTGAGCCAGCCCACGTAGAAGAAGAGCTGCAGCAGGGTGAACACGGGCATGCCCAGGTCCAGCTCGTGCCCAGGTGTGCCCAGGTGTGCTCCCCGTGCCCCCAGGTGTGCCCAGGTGCCCCCAGGTGTGCCCAGGTGTGCCCAGGTGCCCACCTTGAGCCAGCCCACGTAGAAGAAGAGCTGCAGCAGGGTGAACACGGGCATGCCCAGGTCCAGCTCGTGCCCAGGTGTGCCCAGGTGTGCTCCCCGTGCCCCCAGGTGTGCCCAGGTGCCCCCAGGTGTGCCCAGGTGTGCCCAGGTGCCCACCTTGAGCCAGCCCACGTAGAAGAAGAGCTGCAGCAGGTTGAACACCGGCACGCCCAGCTGTGCCCAGGTGTGCTCCCCATGACCCCCAGGTGTGCCCAGGTGCCCCCAGGCGCCCACCTTGAGCCAGCCCACGTAGAAGAAGAGCTGCAGCAGGGTGAACACGGGCACGCCCAGGTCCAGCTCGTGCCCAGGTGTGCCCAGGTGTGCTCCCCGTGTCCCCAGGTGCCCCCAGGTGTGCTCCCCGTGCCCCCAGGTGCCCCCAGGTGTGCCCAGGTGCCCCCAGGTGTGCCCGGTGCCCACCTTGAGCCAGCCCACGTAGAAGAAGAGCTGCAGCAGGGTGAACACGGGCATGCCCAGGTCCAGCTCGTGCCCAGGTGTGCCCAGGTGTGCTCCCCGTGCCCCCAGGTGTGCCCAGGTGCCCCCAGGTGTGCCCAGGTGTGCCCAGGTGCCCACCTTGAGCCAGCCCACGTAGAAGAAGAGCTGCAGCAGGTTGAACACCGGCACGCCCAGCTGTGCCCAGGTGTGCTCCCCATGACCCCCAGGTGTGCCCAGGTGCCCCCAGGTGCCAGGTGTGCCCACCTTGAGCCAGCCCACGTAGAAGAAGAGCTGCAGCAGGGTGAACACGGGCACGCCCAGGTCCAGCTCGTGCCCCGCGTAGCCCCGGGAGGGGTCCAGGAACTGCCGGCCCAGCAGGCAGGTGAGGAAAAAGGTGTACACGGCGATGGTCACCACCTGGGGACAGGGACATTGTCACCACCTGGGGACACACAGGGGACACACGGGGACACTGTCACCACCTGGGGACACCAGGCAGGTGAGGGAATAGGTGTACACGGCGATGGTCACCACCTGGGGACAGGGACAGGGACACAGGGACACTGTCACCTCCTGGGGACACACGGGGGACATGGGGACACCAGGCAGGTGAGGAAGAAGGTGTACACCACAATTGTCACCACCTGGGGACAGGTGGATGGTCACCACCTGGGGGACACTGCCATTGTCACCACCTGGGGACAGGGGACAGACAGGGGACACGGCCACTGTCACCTCCTGGGGACACCAGGCAGGTGAGGAGGAAGGTGTACACCGTGATTGTCACCACCTGGGAGGGACACGGGGACACTGGCATTGTCACCACCTGGGGGGGGTGGCACACCTGGCTGGGGCGAGGGGCACCCGCTGTCACCTCCGCAGGTGTCCCCAGGTGTCCCCTCACTGTCCCCAGGTGTCCCCAAGCCTATTCCAGGTGTCCCCAGCTCTGTCCAGGTGTCTCCCAGTGCCCACCTGGGTGTACACCAGTACCCCCAGCCCCCCCAGTCCCCCCCAGTGCCCCGAGACCCCNNGTCCCGGGGGGGTTTGGGGCTCCCGGGGGGGTTTTGGGGGTCCCGGGGTACCTCCATGAGCAGCTTGAGCGCGCAGTCGTCCCCGATGCGCCCCTCGCGCCGCGCGCGCCCGGCCAGCGCCCCGAACCACACGCAGGGCACCCAGAACTTGTTGTAGGGCGAGCGCAGCCCCTCGAGCCGGCGCCGCTCCTCGCGCGTCAGGAACCCTGCGGGACCCCCGGGGTGACGTCACACCGGGGCGTGACGTCATCGCTGGGGCATGACGTCATCGCTGGGGCGTGACATTGTAACTGAGGTGTGATGTCGCACCGAGCCGTGACATCACATCTGAGCTGTGGCATCACCTCGAGCCACGACGTCACACTGAGCTGTGACATCATCACTGAGGTGTGACGTCATCCCTGAGCTGTGACACCATCCCTGAGCCATGATGTCACCCCTGAGCTGTGACGTCATCACTGAGGTGTGATGTCATCTCTGAGCTGTGACATCACCTCGAGCCATGATGTCATCCCTGGTCTGTGACATCACCTCGAGCAATGATGCCACACTGAGCTGTGACATCATCCCTGAGCTGTGACATCACACTGAGCCATGACATCATCGCTGAAGTGTGACGTCATCTCTTAGCCATGACGTCACCCCCAAGCCATGATGTCACTCATGAGCTGTGACATCATCCCTGAGCTGTGACATCACACTGAGCCATGACATCATCACTGAAGTGTGACATCATCTCTTACCCATGACGTCACCCCCAAGCCATGATGCCACTCATGAGCTGTGACATCATCCCCGAGCTGTGACGTCATCACTGAACTGTGACATCATCACTGAGATGTGACATCAACCATGTGCTGTGACATCACCCCTGACCCGTGATGTCACTCCTGAGCCATGACATCACTCCTGAGCCGTGATGTCACCTCACGCTGCCCTGACATCCTGGTGACATCACTGGTCACTCACTGGCCCAGGCCAGGCAGTCGGTGGTCACTCACAATGGTCACTCCCTGGTCACTCACAATGGTCACTCCCTGCTCACTCCCTGGCCACTCACAATGGTCACTCACAATGGTCACTCACAATGGTCACTCACAATGGTCACTCACAATGGTCACTCACAATGGTCACTCACAATGGTCACTCACAATGGTCACTCACAATGGTCACTCACAATGGTCACTCACAATGGTCACTCACAATGGTCACTCACAATGGTCACTCACAATGGTCACTCACAATGGTCACGGGGCGGTGCCGGGGGTGGTCCCGGGGGTGGTCCCGGGGGCGGTCCCGGGGGCGGTCCCGGGGGTGGTCCCGGGGGTGGTCCCGGGGGTGGTCCCGGGGCGGTCCCGGGGGTGGTCCCGGGGTCTCACCGAGCACGAAGGACACGGGGATCAGCTCGGCCGATTTGTCGCAGTACAGCACCAGCTTCTCGAAGAAGCGCCGCTGCTCCTCGGACAGCAGGAACCTGGGGACACCGGCCCTGTCACCGGCCCGGCCCCCCGGTGTCCCCGCCGTGTCCCCCCCGTGTCCCCCTGTCCCATCCTGGCGTCCCCCAGATCTCCGGGGCTCCCCACCTCGATGTCCCCCCCGTGCCCGGTCCTGCTGTCCCCCCGTGTCCCGCTGTCCCCCCGCTGTCCCCGTGCCCCGCTGTCCCCGCGGCCCGGTGCCCGGTGTCGCACCGGTAGGCCAGGCTGAGCCCCAGGTAGGCGGTGAGGAAGAGGAGCAGCTCCCGGTAGAGCAGTTTGTAGATGCTCCCGCGCCACAGCAGCAGCAGCCGCGAGAAGCCCCCGAAGCGCGCGGTGGCCACGCGCGACGTGTAGGTGACAGTCATGGCGACAGGGGACAGCGGGGGACGGCGGGACACGGCGGGACAGCGGGACAGCTGCGGGACAGACGGACAGCTGAGGGACAGAGCGGGACACCGGGGGACAGCGGGACACCTGAGGGACAGACGGACAGCTGAGGGACAGCGGGACACCTGAGGGACAGACGGACAGCTGAGGGTCACAGCGGGACAGCGGGGGACAGACGGACAGCTGAGGGACAGAGCGGGACACCGGGGGACAGCGGGACACCTGAGGGACAGACGGACAGCTGAGGGACAGCGGGACACCTGAGGGACAGACGGACAGCTGAGGGACACAGCGGGACAGCGGGGGACAGACGGACAGCTGAGGGACAGAGCGGGACACCGGGGGACAGCGGGACACCTGCGGGAGACAGGGACACCTGAGGGACACCGGGGGACACCGGGGGACAGCGGGGGACGGCGGGGGACAGCGGGGGCTAGCGGGAGA
>NW_024504709.1:9000-9582 GCF_017590055.1 Onychostruthus taczanowskii
CTGAGGGACAGCGGGTGACATCTGCGGGACACGGCGGGACAGCGGGGGACAGCGGGACACCTGAGGGACAGACGGACAGCTGAGGGACAGCGGGACACCTGAGGGACAGACGGACAGCTGAGGGACAGCGGGACACCTGAGGGACAGACGGACAGCTGAGGGACAGAGCGGGACACCGGGGGACAGCGGGACACCTGAGGGACAGACGGACAGCTGAGGGACAGCGGGACACCTGAGGGACAGACGGACAGCTGAGGGACACAGCGGGACAGCGGGGGACAGACGGACAGCTGAGGGACAGAGCGGGACACCGGGGGACAGCGGGACAGCGGGGCACCTGCGGGACAGACGGACAGCTGCGGGACAGACGGACAGCTGAGGGACAGCGGGGGACATCTGCGGGACACGGCGGGACAGCGGGGGACAGCGGGACACCTGAGGGACAGACGGACAGCTGAGGGACACAGCGGGACAGCGGGGGACAGACGGACAGCTGAGGGACAGAGCGGGACACCGGGGGACAGCGGGACACCTGCGGGAGACAGGGACACCTGAGGGACACCGGGGGACACCGGGGGACAG
>NW_024504710.1:0-419 GCF_017590055.1 Onychostruthus taczanowskii
AGTAATAGTAATATAGAGTAATAAAAAATAGTAATAATCATATAATTAGAGTAATAAAAATAATAATAGTCATATAACTAGAGTAATAAAAAGTAGTACTAGTCATATAATTAGAGTAATAAAAAATAGTAATGGTCATATATTTAGAGTAATAAAAATAGTAATAGTAATATAGAGTAATAAAAAATAGTAATAATCATATAATTAGAGTAATAAAAAATAGTAATGGTCATATATTTAGAGTAATAAAAATAGTAATAGTAATATAATTAGAGTAATAAAAAGTAGTAATAGTAATATAATGAGAGTAATAAAAAGTGTAATAGTAATATAATGAGAGTACTAAAAAATAGTAATAGGTAGTAATAGTAGTTCCTATTTTAACATGATGATTTAACCTAAAACCGTATTGAACACAT
>NW_024504711.1:0-419 GCF_017590055.1 Onychostruthus taczanowskii
GCAAGACCCACTGCAAAAAGGTAGGGATGACATCTGAGGGTAAGAGAGCAACAGGCAGAGCTTGCAAGCTGAGCAGGTTTTTTTCATGATTTTTTCCACAATTTTAAGGATATATGGGGATTCTTGAAGGTTTCTTAGGAATTTTTTTGGTTTTTTAGAGTATTGTAAGGGGCTTTTAAGGGCTATTTAGGGATTCTACAGAGTATTTTTAGGGTCAGGGTCAGAGGGGATGCTCGATGAAAAGGTGGAGTTCTACTACTGCAGGGGAATGGATTTGAAAAGGGCCAGTGGTGGCAGAGTGGACTGGTTAAGACATTCCTGGTCCAAACTCAGTTCTAGGCCCAGAAGAGTTATTGTGGTTATGGTGAAATGCTGGCAGCTTTGTAGGGGAGAACACCTGCACAGTAAAACTCACCACC
>NW_024504712.1:0-419 GCF_017590055.1 Onychostruthus taczanowskii
CCAAAAATTGCCAAAAATTCCCCAAAAGAAGCCGAAAAATTCCCAAAATCGCCTAACAATTCCCAAAAAAAGCCGAAACCCCCCCCAAAAATTGACAAAAACTGACCCTAAAAAGCCGAAAAATTCGAAAAAATTGCCAAAAAATTCCCCAAAAAAAGCCCAAGAATTGTCCCTAAAAAGCCCAAAAATTGTCAAAAATTGCCCAAAAATTCCCCGAAAAAGCCCAAAAATTGACCCTAAAAAGCCCAAAAATTGCCCAAAATTGCCCAAAAGTTGACCCTAAAAAGCCCAAAAATTGCCAAAAATTGACCCTAAAAAGCCCAAAAATTCCCCGAAAAAGCCCAAAAATTGACCCTAAAAAGCCCAAAAATTGCCAAAAATTCCCCAAAATTGCCCAAAAATTGACCCTAAAAAGCCCA
>NW_024504713.1:0-419 GCF_017590055.1 Onychostruthus taczanowskii
GCACGTGGCAGTGGCAGCGACCCCCCCGCATTGTCCCCAATGTCCCCAAGGCTCTGGGGGTGGCTCTGTCCCCTTGGTCCCAGTCCCCATCGGCCCCATTGTCCCCAAGGTCCTGAAGGTGGCACTGGGGGTGGCCCTGTCCCCTTGGTCCCCAAGGCCCTGGAAGTGGCCCTGAGGCTCTGGGGACACCGGGGGTGGCCCTGTCCCCATTGTCCCCCTGTCCCCAATGTCCCAGAGCCATCCCTGCCACTCTGGCCATGTCCCCACGGTGTCCCCAAGCTGTCCCCAATGCCCCAGCACCACCCCCACTGTCCCAGTGGTGTCCCCAAGCTGTCCCCAAGGTCCCAGCACTGTCCCCACTGTCCCAGTGGTGTCCCCACACTGTCCCCTGTTGTCCCCTCGCTGTCCCCCCACTTCCC
>NW_024504714.1:0-419 GCF_017590055.1 Onychostruthus taczanowskii
TGACTCCACCACCTCCCTGGGCAGAACCTTGCAATGCCTGACAAACCTTTCAGTCAACAAATGCTTCCTGCTGTCCAACATGAATGTTCCCTGGCATAGCTTGAGGCAATTTTCTCTCGTTCTGTCGCTGGGTGTCTGGGAATAAAGACCAATCCCAACCTGGCTACAGCCGCTTGCCAGGGAGTTGTAAAGAGCAGTAAGGTCCCCCCTGAGTCTTCTTTTCCCCCGAATACACCATGTTCCCACAGCAGCTCTTCATAGGACTTATCCTTTAGACCCTTCATCAACTGCACTGCCCTTCTCTAGCAACACTCTCGGTACCTCAACCCCTTTCTTTTCATTAGGTACCCAAAACTGAATGAAGACTTCTACCCCGTGTCCAGCACAGAGAGAATCACCACCCTGGTCCTGCTGGCCAC
>NW_024504715.1:0-419 GCF_017590055.1 Onychostruthus taczanowskii
TAAAATTGGGAATTTTAATCTTAAATTTGGGGGTTTTGGGCAGAAATTTGGGGGGTCTCTGTACAAAATTGGGGGTTTGACCCAAAAATTGGGATTTTTACCCCAAAATTGGGGGCTTTGTTACTTAAAATTGGGATTTTAAACACAAAATTAGCAGTTTTGTGCCCAAAATTCAGATTTTTTTTCTCCAAAAATTGCCTTTATTCCTCCAAAACTTGGGTTTTTCTACCAAAAACTGGGGTTTTTATCCAAAATTGGGGTGGTTTTCCCCCAAAATTGGGGTTTTTCCCCCAAAACTTGATTTATTCCCCCCAAAATTGGAGGTTTTCCCCCAAAATTAGAATTTTCCCCCACAAAATTTGGATGTTTTCCCCCAAAATTAGGTTTGTACCCCCAAAATTTGGAGGTTTTTTCCCAAA
>NW_024504716.1:0-419 GCF_017590055.1 Onychostruthus taczanowskii
CCAGTATCCCCAGTATCCCTGTTCCAGTCCATTCCTGGTCATCTCTGCCAACCCCAGTGCCACCAGTGCCCTCCCACTGCCCCAAACCCCATCCCAGTAACTCCCAGTGCCCCCCAGTCCCTCCCAGTGCCCCGGGAGCCCATCCCAGTGCCTCCCAGTGCCCCCAAATCCCCTCCCAGTGCCACAAAACCCCCTCAGCGCTCCCTCCCAGTGCCCCCCAGTCCCTCCCAGTGCCCCGGGAGCCCATCCCAGTGCCTCCCAGTGCCCCCAAATCCCCTCCCAGTGCCACAAAACCCCCTCAGCGCTCCCTCCCAGTGCCCCCCAGTCCCTCCCAGTGCCCCGGGAGCCCATCCCAGTGCCTCCCAGTGCCCCCAAATCCCCTCCCAGTGCCACAAAACCCCCTCAGCGCTCCCTCCCAG
>NW_024504717.1:0-419 GCF_017590055.1 Onychostruthus taczanowskii
AAAATTCACCCAAAATTCACCAAAATTAAAAAAAAAACACTCAAAATCCACCAAAAATATCCCAAAATCACAAAATATCCACAGAAAATCAGCCAAAATCGTGCAAAATCACCCAGAATACGCAAAATATTCACGCAAAATTTAAAAAAATTCCAAAATTCACATAAATCCACCCAAAATGCAGAAAAAATTACAGAAGTCTTCCCAAAATTCACCGAAATCCACCAAAATAAAGAAAAGTCCACTCAAAAATCACCCAAAACCCAAAGAATTCACTCAAAATCCACCAAAAAATCCACAGAATTCTCCCTAAATCCACAAAAAATCCACTAAAATTCACAAAAGTCCAGAAAAATCCGCAAGCATTGACCTCAAATTCACCAAATCCACCCAAATTCTCCCAAAATCCACAAAAATCC
>NW_024504718.1:0-419 GCF_017590055.1 Onychostruthus taczanowskii
GCGCCCTCCCGGGGCTCCCGGAGCCTCTCGGGACTCGCTGGGACCACCAGAACCCCCCCGAAAACCCCCCCGGGACCGTCCCGGAGCCGCCGCCCGTCCCGGCTCCGTCCCGGCTCTGTCCCGGGTCGGTTCCCGCGTTTGTCCCGGGTCTGTCCCGGCTCTGTCCCGGCCGTACCTGCGCGCTGCGGGCTCACCGGGCCATGCCCGCTGCCGGTGCCGGCGGTCCCGGAGCGGCCCCGGCGGGTCCGTGCGGAGTGGCCGCGCCCGGGCGGCTCCCGGTTCTTGTAGGGCGGCGGAGCCTCCCCCGCCCCGCGGGGAGGGCCCGGCCCGGCCCGGCCCCGGCAAAGGGAGCGGCCCGGGACAGCCCCGCCGCGGCAGCGCCCCGGGAGCGGCCGGGAACGGCGCCGGAACGGGAACGG
>NW_024504719.1:0-419 GCF_017590055.1 Onychostruthus taczanowskii
GTTTGAGACCAAATCTTCATCAAGTATATGCTGATGTGAACTCATGACAATGTGTGGATGATGTTGTAATTGAGAATGACCTTGAGTAGGTGCCCTGTCTCTTAATACTGTTCTTGAGATTTCTATTTCTATAATGGTGTTTTCCTCAGTACTGGGGCTGCAATTTCTCTTCAGAATGCACAACAGGAAACAGAAAGATGACATGGTTCTCTCACACAAAAATATATGCAGTCAGTGGTTTTGTTATAAAAGGTCTGTTGCTTTCAGTCTATATTCACTGTTCCTTCCCAACAGAAAACAATGGAAAACACATGGATAAAAAGTGAGTTACTCTGTTGACTTTCACTGTATAAGGATTTGTTCT
Organism: Onychostruthus taczanowskii; assembly: GCF_017590055.1. Classification (NCBI taxonomy): domain Eukaryota; kingdom Metazoa; phylum Chordata; class Aves; order Passeriformes; family Passeridae; genus Onychostruthus; species Onychostruthus taczanowskii. The sequence continues at coordinate 365 of NW_024504719.1, forward strand.
GTGCTCTGGAAGCCTTGAAATGATGGTATGTTGGGTTTGCATGGCCAGGTTTTGG
>NW_024504720.1:0-18022 GCF_017590055.1 Onychostruthus taczanowskii
GGGGGATATTAGGAGAAATACGGTAAGAATTTGGGGAGGAAATTGGGGGAAAATCGGGGGTAAATTGGGGGGATATTAGGAGAAATACAGTAAGGATTTGGGGGGAATATGGGAGCAAATGGGGAAATATTAGAGGAAAAATTGGAGGAAAATTGGGGAAAGGGGGGGATTAGGGGGAATTGGGGGGAAATTGGGGGGAAATTGGGAAAAATTGGGGGAAAATTGGGGAAAAATTGGGGGAAAATTGGAGGAAAATTGGAGGAAAATTGGGAAAAATTGGGGAAAATTGGGGGAAAAATTTCGATCTAAATTGGGGAAAAATTGGCAGAAATTTGGGGGAAATTTGGGGAAAAAATGGGGGGAATTGGGGGGAATTGGGGGAAATTTAGGGTAAAATTGGGGGGGAATTGAGGGAAAATTGGGGAATAATTGGGGAAAAATTTGAGAAAAATTGGGGGAAAATTGGAGGGAAATTGGGGAAAATTGGAGGGAAATTGGGGGATATTTGGTGAAAATTTGGGATAAATTGGGGAAAATTGGGGAAAAAGTGGGGGTAAAATGAGGGAAAATTGGAAGAAAATTGGGGGAAATTGGGGGAAAATGGGGAAAAATTGAAAAATTGAGAAAAAATGAGGAAAAATGGGGAAAAATTGGGGGTAAAAATGGGGAAAATTGGAGGAAAAATGGGAAAAAATGGAGAAAAATTGGGGAAAAATTGGGGGAAAATGGGGAAAAAATTGGGGAAAATTGGGGGAAATTAGGGGAAAATGGCATAAAAATAGAGAAAAAAATTGGGAAAAATGGGGCAAAAAATGAGGGAAAATTGGGGAAAAGTTGTGGGAAAATTGGGGGAAAAATTGGGGAAAATGGGAATAAAATGGGAAAAAAATGGGGGGAAAATCAGGAAAAATTCGAGAAAAAAATGGGGAACATTGGGAATAAAATGGGGGAAAAATGGGGGAAAATGGGGGAAAAATGAAGAAAAAAATGGCAAAAAAAATTGGGTAAAATTAGGGAAAAATGGTGGGAAAATGGAGGAAATGTTGAGGAAAAATTAGGGGAAAATTCAGGGAAAAAAGTGGAAAAATTGGGGAAAATTGGAGAAAAATTTGAGGAAAATTGGGGGGAAAACGGGGAAAAAATGGGGAAAAATTGGGGGGAAAATTGGGGGGAAAATCAGGAAAAATTGGGGAAATATTGGGGAACATTTGGAATAAAATGGAGAAAAATATTGGGAAGAAAATGGGGGAAAAATGAGAAAAATTGGGGAAAAAAGAAGAAAATAATGGCGAAAAAATGGGAAAAAAGGGGCAAAAAATGGGGAAAAATTGGGAAAAAAATGGGAATAAATCAGGAAAAATTGGTGAAAAAATGGGGAACATTGGGAATAAAATGGGGAAAAAATGTGAAAGAATTGGGAAAAAAATGGAAAAAAATGGGGAAAAATCGGGAAAAAATGGGAAAAAATTGGGGAAAAATTGGGAAAAAATGGGAAAAAATCAGGGAAAATTGGGGAAAATTTTAAATAAAATGGAGAAAAAATGTGAAAAAATTGGGAAAAAATGGGGGAAAATTGGGGAAAAAATCAGTAAAAATTGAGGAAAAAATTGGGGAAAATTTGGAATAAAATGGAGAAAAAATTTGGAAGGAAATGGGGGAAAAATGAGAAAAATTGGGGGAAAATGAAGAAAAAGATGGGGGGAAAAATCAGGAAAAATTGGGAAAAAAATCTGATAAAATCAGGAAAAATTGGTGAAAAAATGGGGAACATTGGGAATAAAATGGGGAAAAAATGGGGGGAAAATAGGAAAAAATGGGAAAAAATTGGGAAAAAATGGGGAAATCAGGAAAAATCAGGTAAAATTGGGGAAAAAATGGGGAACATTGGGAATAAAATGGGGAAAAAATGGGGGGAAAATAGGAAAAAATGGGAAAAAATTGGGAAAAAATGGGGAAATCAGGAAAAATCAGGTAAAATTGGGGAAAAAATGGGGAACATTGGGAATAAAATGGGGAAAAAATGTGAAAAAAATGGGAAAAAATGGGGAAAAAAATAGGAAAAATCGGGGAAAATTGGGGAAATTTTGGGGAAATTTTGGGAATGAATGAGACTAAAAGTAAAGTAAATTGGATTTTCCCCCCACCTTGTTGGGGTTGAGGAGGTTGTTGGGGGAAAAATGGGGGAAAATCCTGAGGGGAAAAATGGGGAAAAATTGGGGGAAAATTGGGAGAAGATTGGGAATAAAATTGGGGAAAAATATAGGAAACATTGAAAAAATTTGGGGAAAATTGGGGGAAAAATTGGGGAAAATTGGGAGAAAATGTGGAAAAATGGGGAAAAATTGGGGAAAATTGGGGGAAAAATTGGGGAAAAATGGGGAAAAATTGGTGAAAAAATGGGGAACATTGGGAATAAAATGGGGAAAAAATGTGAAAAAATTGGGAAAAAAATGGGGTAAAATAGGGAAAAATCAGGAAAAAATGGGAAAAAAAGGGGCAAAAAATGGGAAAAAATGGGGGAAAAATGGGAAAAATTGGGGAAAAATTGGGGAAATTTTGGGGAAATTTTGGGAATGAATGAGACTAATTAAAACAAAACCAAGTTGGGTTTTTCCCCCACCTTGTTGGGGTTGAGGAGGTTGTTGGGGGAAAATGGGGGAAAATCCTGAGAAAATGTGAAAGAATTGGGAAAAAAATGGGAAAAAATGGGGAAAAATCGGGGAAAAATCGGGGAAAAATTGGGGAAAATTTGGAATGAAATTGAGAAAAAAATTTGGAAGAAAATGGGGGGAAAATGAGAAAAAATGGGGAAAAATGGAGGAAAAATGGGGAAAAAATTGGGGAAAAATGGGGAAAAAATTGGGAAAAATTGGGAAAAATTGGGGAAAAATGGGGGAAATTTTGGGAACGAATCAGACTAATTAAAAGTAAACCAAATTGGATTTTTCCCCACTTTGTTGGGGTTGAGGAGGTTGTTGGGGGAAAATGGGGGAAAATGCTGAGGGGAAAAATTGGGAGAAAATGGGGAAAAATTGGGAAAAATTGGGGAAAAAATGGGAAAAATTGGGAAAAAAAATGGGGAAAAATGTGAAAAAATTGGGAAAAAATGGGAAAAAATCAGGAAAAATTCGTGAAAAATGGGGGGGAAATGGAGAAAAATTTGGAAAAAAATGGGAAAAAAATGGGGTAAAAATGGGGAAAAATGGGAAAAAATTGGGGAAAAATTGGGAAAAAATGGGGAAAAATTGGGGAAAAAATGGGGAAAAAATGGGGAAAAAATGGGGAAAAAATGGGGAAAAAATGGGGAAAAAATGGGGAAAAAATGGGGAAAAAATGGGGAAAAAATGGGGAAAAAATGGGGAAAAAATGGGGAAAAAATGGGGAAAAAATGGGGAAAAAATGGGGAAAAAATGGGGAAAAAATGGGGAAAAAATGGGGAAAAAATGGGGAAAAAATGGGGAAAAAATGGGGAAAAAATGGGGAAAAAATGGGGAAAAAATGGGGAAAAAATGGGGAAAAAATGGGGAAAAAATGGGGAAAAAATGGGGAAAAATCAGGAAAAATTGGTGAAAAAAATGGAGAATATTGGGAATAAAATGGGGAAAAAAATGTGAAAAAATGGGAAAAAAAATAGAAAAAAATGGGAAAAAATCAGGAAAAAATGGGAAAAATTGGGGAAAAAATGCAGAAAATTTGGAATAATATGGGGAATAAAATGGGGGGAAATTGGAGAAAAATTGGGGAAAAATGGAGAAAAAATGGGGAAAAATTGGGGGAAAAATGGGAAAAAAATGGGGCAAAAAATGGGAAAAAATGGGGAAAAATTGGGAAAAAAATGGGAAAAATTGGGGAAAAGTTGGGGAAATTTTGGGAACGAATGAGACTAATTAAAACAAAACCAAATTGGGATTTTCCCCCACCTTGTTGGGGTTGAGGAGCTTGTTGGGGAAAAAATTGGGGAAAATCCTGAGGGGAAAAATTGGGAGAAGACTGGGAATAAAATTGGGGAAAAATATAGGAAAAATTTGAAAAAATTTGGTGAAAAAATGGGAAACATTGAAAAAAATTGGGGAAAATTGGGGGAAAATTGGGGGAAAAATTGGGGAAAAATTGGGAAAAAAATGGGAAAAATGGGATTTCTTTTTTTCCAAATCAGTCCCAAACTGGTTTAACCAGTTCCCAACCAGTCCAAACCAGTCCCAAACTGGTTTTCCCAGTCCATCCCAGTTCAAACCAGTCCCAAACTGGTTTCCAGTCCCTGTTTCCCAATCCCAAACTGGTTTTCCCAGTCCCAAACCAGTTCAAACCAGTCCCAAACTGGTTTTCCCAGTCCATCCCAGTTCAAACCAGTCCCAAACTGGTTTCCAGTCAAAAATGGGGAAAAAATGGGGAAAAATTGGGAATAAAATGGGGAAAAATTGGGACGAAAATGGGAAAAAAATGGGGAAAAATGGGGAACATTGGGAATAAAATGGGGAAAAAATGGGACGAAAATGGCAAAAAAATGGGAAAAAAAGGGGCAAAAAATGGGAAAAAATGGGGAAAAAATGGGAAAAATTGGTGAAAAATGGGGGAAATTTTGGGAATGAAAGAGACTAATTAAAACAAAACCAAATTGGGTTTCCCCCCACCTTGTTGGGGTTGAGGGCGTCGTTCCTGAGCCTCTGCTTGTTCTTCTGCAGCTTGCTGGGCATCATCTTGCCCGTGCGGAAGTCGAAGGAGCTCAGGTCCACCGCGTTGCCCAGGTAGCGCGCCAGCTGCGGCTTGCTGCGGAACTTCTTCCCGCTGGGGCTGCAAAAAGGGGGAGAATGGGAAATTTAGGGAAAATTTGGGGGGTTTGGGGGGTTTGGGGGGAAAATTGGGAAGTTTTGGTGAAAAAAAAATTTTGGCCAATAGCAACCAAATTGGTAATGATGAAGATATGAGCAAGATTTGAACAGAGGTAAATTAACAATCTTTACACCTTTTACTGGGTTGTGGGCTTTTGTTCCACATGTGGCAATTCTACTCAGAAATCACAGGTTCAATGTAGCAGGAAATTGGGGAGAAATTTTGAGGGAATTTTTAGGGAATTTTTTTGGGAATTTTGAGGGAGATTTTGGGGATTTTGGGGGGAATTTGGTTGAGAATTTTTCGAGAATTTTTTGAGAATTTTTGAAGGCTTTTTGGGAATTTTTTAGGAATTTTTGGTGGATTTTTGGAGACTTTTTAGGGATTTTTATGGAACTGATTGGGATTTTTTTGGGGATTTTTTAAGGATTTTTGGAGAATTTTTAAAGGGTTTTTGAGGATTTTTTTGGGAATTTTTTGAGAATTTTTTGAGAATTTTTTGAGAATTTTTTAAGGGTTTTTGGGGGTTTTTTAGGATTTTTTGAGGATTTTTTGGGGATTTTTTTGGAATTTTTTGCAATTTTTCTGAGGATTTTTTGGGTATTTTTTGGGTATTTTTTGGGATTTTTGGAGAATTTTTAAAGGGTTTTTGAGGATTTTTGGGGGGATTTTTGGAGGATTTTTAGGGATTTTTATGGAACTGATTGGGTTTTTTTGGAAAATTTTTGAGAATTTTTTGAGGATTTTTGCGCATTTTTTGGGAATTTTTTAGGAATTTTTTGAGAATTTTTGGAAAATTTTTTGAGAATTTTTAGGCATTTTTTGAGGATTTTTTTGGGAATTTTTGGAGAATTTTTAGGGATTTTTATGGAACTGATTGGGAATTTTTTGGAAAATTTTTGAGAAGTTTTTGGGATTTTTTTTTATTTATTCCGAATTTTTTGAACATTTTTTGAGAATTTTTAGGGATTTTTTTGGGATTTCTTGAGAATTTTTTAAGGTTTTTTTGGGGATTTTTGATGAATTTTTGATTAATTTTTGGAGAATTTTTAGGGATGTTTATGGATTTTTTAGGAATTTTTGATGAATTTTTGGAGAATTTTTTGAGACTTTTTGGAGAATTTTTAGGGATTTTTATGGAGCTGATTGGGATTTTTTGGGAAAATTTTTGAGAATTTTTTGGGATTTTTTTTAAATTTCTTGAGAATTTTTTGAACATTTTTTGAGAATTTTTAGGGATTTTTTTGGGATTTCTTGAGAATTTTTTAAGGTTTTTTTGGGGATTTTTTAGGAATTTTTGATGAATTTTTGGAGAATTTTTAGGGATTTTTATGGAAAGGATTAGGGGATTTTTAGGGAATTTTTAGGGATTTCTAAAATTTTTTTCAGAATTTTTAGGGATTTTTTTCAACTTTTTGAGCCTTTTTTGATTAATTTGTACTGATTTTTTGGGAACTTTGTGGAGATTTTTTGGGAATTTTTGAAGAGTTTCTGAGAAATTTTTGGGATTTTTTTTTTAATTTATTGAGAATTTTTGAGCATTTTTTGACAATTTTTAGGAATTTTTTTGGGATTTCTAGAGAATTTTTTGAACATTTTTTGAGAATTTTTAGGAATTTTTTTGGGATTTTTTGAGAATTTATTGAGAATTTTTCCAGGGGTTTTGGGGATTTTTTTAGGAATTTTTGATGAATTTTTGGTGAATTTTTGAGGATTTTTGGAGAATTTTTGGAGAATTTTTAGGGATTTTTATGGAGCTGATTGGAAATTTTTTGGAAAATTTTTGAGGATTTGGGGGCAATTTTTTGGGGATTTTTTGGGAATTTTTTGAGAATTTTTGGAGATTTTTTTGAGGATTTTTAGAGCATTTTTTGAGAATTTTTTGGGAATTTTCAGGGATTTTTGGGGGATTTTTTGGGAATTTTTTCGTATTTTTAAGATTTTTTAGGAAATTTTTAGTGATTTTTTGGAAATTTTTTGAGATTTTTTTGGAATTTTAGGGATTTTTTTTGAGTTTTTTTGAGATTTTTGGGGAATTTTTTGAGACTTTTTAAAGAATTTTTAGGGATTTTGGGGGATTTTTTGAGGATTTTTTAAAGAATTTTTTGAAAATTTTTTTGTGATTTTTTGAGAATTTTTGGGGAAAATTTTGGGATTTTTTGGACAATTTTTTGGGAAATGTTTGGGAATTTTGGGGGATTTTTCGATAATTTTTTGAAAATTTTTTGGTGATTTTTTGAGAATTTTTGGGGAAACTTGAGAAATTTTTCAGAATTTTTTGGGATTTTTTTTTGGGGAATTTTTTTGGGAATTTTTTTGTATTTTTCGAGGATTTTTAAGGATTTTTTTGTGAATTTCTAGGGATTTTTAGGGACTTTTTGGAGATATTTTGATAATTTTTTGGAGACTTTTTGGGAATTTTTTTGTAGTTTTGGGGGGAGTTTTTGAGAATTTTTGGGAATTTTTTTGGGAATTTTTTGTAGATTTTTTGGGATTTTTGGGGAAATTTTTGGGACTTTTTTGGAAAAATTTTTGAGAATTATTGGGGAATTTTAGAGGGAAAAATTGAGATTTTTTTGGAGATTTTGGGGGTTTTTAGGGAATTTTGGGGCGTTTTAGGGAATTTTGGAAGGGCAAAACAGAGATTTTAGGGCAAAACAGCAAAAGGAAACCCAGGATCATCCCACGGGAAGAAAATTGGGAATTCTCAGTGTCACACCCTCCTTTAATCCAGGTTTTTGCATAAACTCGTTCAGCTGGAAATTAAAATGAGTTAATTCATTATGCAAATGAGCTAATTTCCATAATAACCTTCATTTTCCCACTCCTCTTCCATCCGAGTCCTTCCAGAGTGGATTTTCCCAGCTTGAATTACCTAAAAACTCCCACAAAAAAGAAAAAATCCCAAAAATTCCATTAAAACCCCCCCAAAAAATCCATAAAATTCGCAGTCTGACTTCTTTCCCCTCAAATCCCAATTTTTCCCCCCCAAAAACATCTCTAAAAATGCCAAAAATTGCCCCCAAAAAATCCATTAAAACCCTAAAAATTCCAATCCCGGTTTTCCCCTCCAATCCCAAATTTTCACCTCAAAAATTCCATAACAACCTCTCAAAAAATCCCTTTAAAAACACAAAAATCCCTCAAAAATTCCATTAAAACAAGAAAAAAAAACTCCATAAAAATCCCAATCCCGGTTTTCCCCTTCCCATCCCAATTTTTCACCTCAAAAATTCCATTAAAAATCCCTAAAAATACTCAAAAAATCCCATTAAACCCCTCAAAAATCCCATTAAAACCCAAAAAAATCCATCAAAAAAACCAGCCCTAATTTTTCCCCCAAAAAATCCCTAAAAACCTCAAAAATCCCTCAAAACTCCTAAAAAATTCCTTTAAAAAACCCTAAAACCCCAAAAAATCCATTAAAAAACCCAACCCTAATTTTTCCCCAAAAAAATTCCCTAAAAACCTCAAAAATCCCTCAAAACTCCTAAAAAATTCCTTTAAAAAACCGAGATTTCCCTCAGAGAAGGAACCGGAACAGCCCCGTGAGGGGAGCCCGGTTCCCCCTCATGGAACCGGGATCATCCCTTGAGGGAGGCCCGGTTCCCCCTCATGGATCCGGAATCGTCCCGGGACAAAAATTCCTGCTCTCCCCTTGACAGGAGCCCCGGTTCCCCCTCAGAAAGAACCGGAATCGTCCTGGGACAAAACTCCGAGCTTCTCCCGTGAAACTCCTAAAAAATTCCTTTAAAAAACCGAGATTTCCCTCAGAGAAGGAACCGGAACAGCCCCGTGAGGGGAGCCCGGTTCCCCCTCATGGAACCGGGATCATCCCTTGAGGGAGGCCCGGTTCCCCCTCATGGATCCGGAATCGTCCCGGGACAAAAATTCCTGCTCTCCCCTTGACAGGAGCCCCGGTTGCCCCTCAGAAAGAACCGGAATCGTCCCGGGACAAAACTCCGAGCTTCTCCCGTGACAGGAGCCCGGTTCCCCCTCAGAGAGAACCGGAACTGCTCCGTGAGGGGAGCCCGGTTCCCCCTCACAGAACCGGAGTCGTCCCGTGAGGGAGGCCCGGTTCCCCCTCATAAAGAACCGGAACCGCACCGTGAGGGGAGCCCGGTTCTCCCTCACGGAACCGGAATCGTTCCGGGACAAAACTCCGAGCTATTCCTGTGACAGGAGCCCGGTTCCCCCTCACAGTACCGGCGTCGTCCCGTGAGGGGTCCTGGTTCCCCCTCATGGAACCGGAGTCGTCCCGTGAGGGGGGCACGGTTCCCCCTCATGGAACCGGAATCGTCCCGGGACAAAACTCCGAGCTATTCCCGTGACAGGAGCCCAGTTCCCCCTCATGGAGCCGATACCGTCCCGTGAGGGGGGCACGGTTCCCCCTCATGGAACCGGAATCGTCCCGGGACAAAACTCCGAGCTCCTCCCGCCGTGACAGGAGCCCGGTTCCCCCTCACAGTACCGGCGTCGTCCCGTGAGGGGGGCACGGTTCCCCCTCATGGAACCGGAATCGTCCCGGGACAAAACTCCGAGCTATTCCCGTGACAGGAGCCCAGTTCCCCCTCATGGAGCCGATACCGTCCCGTGAGGGGGGCACGGTTCCCCCTCATGGAACCGGAATCGTCCCGGGACAAAACTCCGAGCTCCTCCCGTGACAGGAACCCCGAATCCCCCTCAGAGAGAGAACCGGAACCATCCGGTGACAGGAGGCGGTTCCTCCTCATGGAACGGGAATCGTCCCGTGCCAAAACTCCGAGCTCCCCCACTGAAAAGAACCCGGAATCCTCTTCAGAGAGAATCGGAATCGCTCCGCGACAGGAGCCCGGTTTCCCTTCAGGGAGAACCGGAACCGCCCCGTGACAGGAGCCCGGTCCCCCCTCAGAGAGAACCGGAATCCCCCCGTGAAAGGAGACCCGGCTCCTCCTCAGAAAGGACCGGAACCCCCCCGTGACAAAACTCCGAGCTCCCCCGTGACAAGAGCCCCGCTTCCCCTCAGAAAGTGAACCGGAATCGCCCCGTGACAGGAGCCCGGTCCCTCCTCAGAGAGAACCGGAATCCCCCCGTGAAAGGAGCCCGGTTCCCCTCAGAGAGAGCCGGAACCACCCCGTGACAAAACTCCGAGCTCCCCCCGTGACAGGAGCCCGGTTCCCCCTCAGAAAACCGGAACCGCCCCGTGACAAAACTCCGAGCTCCTCCCGCGACAGGAGCCCGGTTCTCCTCAGAAAGTGAACCGGAAACATCCCGTGACAGGAGCCCGAGCTCCCCTCGGAGAGAACCAGAATCGCCCCGAGCTCCCCCGCGACAGGAGCCCGGTTCCCCCTCAGAGAACCGGAACCGCCCCGCGACAAAACTCCGAGCTCCCCCGTGACAGGAGCCCGGTTCCCCTCAGAAAGTGAACCGGAATCACGCCGAGCTCCCCCCCTTGACAGGAGCCCGCGCTCCCCCTCACACAGGGAACCGGAATCGCCCCGTGACAGGACAGCCCTGCCAGAGCCATGGCGGAAGCGAGCGAGCTATGACAGCCGGGCCGGCGGCGTGTGGGCACCGACCCCACTGTCCCTACCCAGCCGCGGCTCCGGGAGCGCCCCAACCTCGGCAGCCTCACCGGGATCCCTCGGGCCCGTACCTGAAGTAGTAGACATCGCTCTTGCCGGCGCTCAGGCCCGACTTTCGGATCACCTCTTCCTTCTTCCAGCCGGGAGGCAGCGCGGGACAGTCCATCCTGCCGGGCTTCTCCATGCGCCGGCCCGGCGGGACGGGGCCGCTGGGGCCCGGGGTTGCCGGCCCGGCTCGGCCGTTGGTTGTTGCCGGCGCCGCTCGCTGCTGCCGGCCCGGCTGGGCCCGGGGCCGGGACCCCGCGGCGATGCGAGCGCGGCCTCCGGGCGGGGCAGAGCGGCCGCGCCGCACCATAGAGAGACAGCGGGGGCGGGACCGCGGCGGCCGCCGGGGCACGGCGGGGCTCGGAGCGGGAACCGTGAGGGACAACCATGGCGGGAGCTTGAGGGGAAACGTGAGGGGGGAACCGGAGCGGGACCCGTGGCGGGACCTCAGTGCGAGACCCCTGAGGGGGAAGCATGGCGGGACTCACGGTACGACCGCAGAGCGAGACCCCTGAGAAGAAACCGGAGCGGGATTCCTGAGGGGGGAATCATGGCGAGACCCCTCAGGGCGAACCGGAGCGGGACCCATGGCGGGACCTCAGTGCGAGACCCCTGAGGGGGAAGCATGGCGGGACTCACGGTACCACCGCAGAGCGAGACTCCTGAGGGGAAACCGGAGCGGGACCAATGGCGGAACTCCTGACGGGGAAAGCCGGAGCGGGAATCCTGAGGGGGAGCCATGGCGGGACCCCTGAGGGGAGCCATGGGCGGATTCATGTGGGAAAACCGGAGCGGAATCCCTGAAGGGGAACCGGAACGGGACTAATGGCGGGACCCCTGAGGGGGAATCATGGCGGGACCCCTGAGGGGAAACCGGAGCGGGACCCTTGAGGGGAAACCGAAGCGGGACCCTGAAGGGAAATCATGGCGGGACTCACGGTACGACCGCAGAGCGAGACCTCTGAGGAGGAACCATGGCGGGATTCATGAGGGGAAACCGGAGGGGGATTCCTGAGAAGAATCATGGCGAGACCCCTGACGGGGAACCATGGCGGGATTCATGAGGGGAAAACCGGAGCGGGACCCCTGACGGGGAACCACGGCGGGACTCACGGTAGGACAGCAGAACGAGACCCCTGAAGGGAAACCGGAGCGGGACCCCTGAGGGGAAACCATGGCGGAATTCCTGAGGGAGAATCATGGCGGGACCCCACAGGGGGCAGGGACCCTAAGGAAGCCGAATTCGCCATTGCCCTTCCCCGCTTTCATCCGCGGGATCCATCCCGGCTTCCCCCCCACCCCGCCTCAGCCGGCGCTAGGACCGAGCCCAGGCGGCCATACCACGTCCGGTGTCCTTCCCATTTCCGTTCCCGGTAACATTCCCGGCATCGGTTACCGGGAAAACGTCGGGATCCACGGAGGAGCCATTGCCGGAGGAGCGGCTGAGGGGTGAGCGCGGGAAAAGGGGGGGGCAAAGATGGCGGCGGCTCTGAGGGGAAGCGGCGGCTCTGAGGGGAAGCCGCTTTTTATCTTAAAAACAATCCCGAAAATTATTAAATTATTAATAAACAATCAAATAAATTATTGTAATTTCCTCTGTGAATGTGTTTGGATGAAGAAAATAAAAGGTTGGGAATGTTAAAATGTTGGTTTTGTGCTGTTGCAGAGCTGGATTGTTGCTATGCCCAAGTGGAAACGCTCCGGAATTCCGAATTAAAATGCACATTTTCGGGTAGGAATAATTTTATTGGGAATTTTTAGGAATATTGAGGGAAAAATAGGAATTTTGAGGAAAAATATGGGAATTTTAGGGGAAAAATGTGGATTTTGGGGGGAAAAAATTGAGATTTTTGAGGCAAAAAATGAATTTTTTTGAGGAAAAATGAGGGGTTCTTTAAGGAAAATGGGAATTTTGGGGGGGGGGAATGGGATTTTGAGGGAAAAATTCTGATTTTTTTTGCCAAAAAATGAGATTTTAGGAAAAAAATGAGCATTTTGGCAAAAAAAAAAGGAGTTTAGGGAGGAAATGGGGATTTTAAGGGGAAAAAATGAGATTTTAGTCAGGGTCAAAATGGGATTTTTTTGGGAGAAAATGTGGGATTTTGGATGGAAAAAATGAGGAATTTTGAAGAAAAAATGGGAGTTTTTGGGGAGACAAATTTGGGAATTTTGGGGGAAAAAATTTGGAATTTAGAGGGAAAAATTTGGGTATTTTAGGGAAAAAATTGGGAATTTTGGGGGGAAAAAAAGAGATTTTAGTAAGGGGGAAAATGGGAATTTTTTGGGAAAATTGGGAATTTTAGGGGGGAAAAATTGGATTTTTGGGGAAAAATTTGGGAATTTTTGGGAGAAAAAAAGAAATTGGGGGGAAAAATTGGAATTTTGGGGGGAAAATGGAGATTTTAGTAAGGGAGAAAATGGGAATTTTTGGGGGGAGATTTGGGAGTTTAGAGGAGAAAAATGGAAATTTTGAGGGAAAATTTTTGAATTTAGAGGGAAAAAAGAGAATTTTTTGGGATTTATCCGGAATTTTTTCCCCACAGGAAATGGAAGAATCCAAAGCTTCAAAAAGGAGAAAAATCCCAGAAAATTCCAGGGAAAAAAAATCAAATTTTTCATGGAAAATTCCCAGAAAAAATCAGGATTTTGGAGGGAAAAATGCACAGAAAAGCCAAAAATTCAGGAATTTATTGAGAAATTTGGAATTTTAGTAAATTTTTGGGATTGGGAATTCCATTAAAAAAATCCTAAAAAAATTCCTAAAAACCCCCTTAAAATTAAATTAAAAGTCCCATCAAAAAAAAAAAAAAAAAAAAAAAAAAACCCCAAAAATTTCAATTTAAAAGCAAAAGAATCCATTCAAAATTCTATAAAAATCCCCCAAAAATTCCATTTAAAAATTTTTAAAAAATCCTTAAAAATTCTCAAAAAATCCTAAAAATTGCCCAAAATCCCCCCAAAAATTCCATATAAAATAAAAAAATATTTCAAAAAATCTCTAAACAATTCTTTAAAAATCTGTAAAAATCCCAAAAAAATCCATTAAAAATCCCAAAAAATTTATTTCAAAAAACCCCCAAAGTATTCCTTTAAAAATAGAAAAAATTCCTTTAAAAAGCCTCAAAAATTCCTTCCAAAAAAACCCAAAAATTCCAAATAAATCTTTAAAAAAAACCCAAAAATTCCACAAAAAAGACCCCCAAAATCCCCCAAAAAATCAGTGTAAAAACTCCAAAAATTCCATTAAAAATCTCCCAAAAAACCCCAAAAATTCCATTAAAAACACAAAAAAATGCAGTAAAAAACCCCAAAATTATTTAATTTAAAAACCCAAAATACCCCAAAAATGCTTTAAAAACCCAAAAAAAATTCCTTTAAAAATTAAAAAAACCAAAAAATTTCCTTTAAAATTCCAAACAAAATCGGGATTTGGGGATTTTTTGGAGCAATAAAATTAAAAATTTTTTGGTGGTTTTATTCTGGTTTTTTTTGTGGGATTTTGGTATTTTTTTGGGTAGGAATTCCAGGAAGAAATTTGGGAATTTTGGGGGAATTATTTGGGATTTTTAGGGGAAAAAATGGGAATTGTTGGGATTTTTGGGGGGGGGAATTTTGGGGATTTTTTGGGGGAAATTGAAGGAAGAAATTTGGGAATTTTGGGGAATTTTTGGATTTTTTGGGGGAATTTTTTCGAATTTTGGGGGGATTTTGGGGATTTTTTGGGAGGTATTCCAGGAAGAAATTTGGGAATTTTGGGGAATTTTTGGATTTTTTGGGGGAATTTTTTCGAATTTTGGGGGGATTTTGGGGATTTTTTGGGAGGTATTCCAGGAAGAAATTTGGGAATTTTGGGGAATTATTTGGGATTTTTAGGGGAAAAAATGGGAATTTTTGGGATTTTTTGGGGGAAATTTTTTTGATATTTAGGGTGGAATTAAAGGAATAAATTTGGGAATTTTTGGGGATTTTTTGTGAGGTATTCCAGGAAGAAATTTGGGCATTTTGGGGGAATTATTTGGGATTCTTAGGGGAAAAAAATGGAAATTTTGGGGATTTTTTGGGAGGAATTGAAGGAAGAAATTTAGGAATTTTGGGGAATTTTTTCGAATTTTGGGGGATTTTTGGGTGGATTTTCAGGAAGAAATCGGGGAATTTTTGGGGGAATTATTTGGGATTTTTAGGGGGAAAAATTGAGAATTTTGGGGAATTTTGGAGAGTTTTTTGGGGGGAATTGAAGAAAGAAATTTGGGAATTTTGGGGGATTTTTTTGAGGGAATTTTGGGGATTATTGGGGGAATCAGAGGAAGAAATTTGGGAATTTCGGGGATTTTTATGTGGAATTTTCAGAGGGCCTGAGGCAAAGACGAGGAACCCTGAGGGGACCAAGAGCCTGAGGGGAAGAGGAGAAAATCCTGGGGATTTTTTAAAGATTTTTGGGGTTTTTTGGGGATTTGGGGACTTTTTTGGGGTTTTTTTGGAATGTTTGGGAGCTTTTTCCGCCTCTAATTCCCGATTTTTCCTGGAACCTGAGGGGAAGGAGGGAAACTCTGAGAGGATGCAGAGCCTGAGAATCCCAGAGCCTGAGGGGAGGGGAGAAACCCTGAGGAACTTTCGGGGTTTTCTGGGTGTATTTTTGTGATTTTAGGACTTTTTTTTGGGTATTTTTGGAATTTTTGGGAGCTTTTTTCCACCTCTAATTCCCGATTTTCCCCCGTACCTGTGCCGCTACCTCGGGATTGATCTGCGGGGAACGGAGCCTCCCGAGGGTTTCCCGCCGGCGGGAAAACCTGAGGGGATCCCGAGCCTGAGGGGAAGGTGGAAAACCCTGAGGAAATTTTGGGATTTCAGGGCTATTTTTGGGGTTTTAGGACATTTTGGAGGGTTTTTGGGAGCATTTTCACCTGTAATTCCCGGTTTTTCCCCGAGCCTGAGAGGACCCCGGAGCCTGAGGGGAAAGGCGGGAAACGCTGAGGGGACCCGGAGCCGGAGGGGAAGGGGAGAAACTGAGGAAATTTTGGGGTTTTCTGGGTGTATTTTTGGGATTTTAGGACTTTTTTGGGGGGTATTTTTGGGGAGCTTTTTTCTACCTCTAATTCCCGAATTTTCCCTGAGCCCGAGGTCAAAGGCGGTAATTTTCCCTGAGCCGGAGGTCAAAGGCGGGAAACCCTGAGGGGACCCCGAGCCTGAGGGGACTGGGAGGAAACCCTGGGGATTTTTTAAAGATTTTTGGGGGATTTGGGGACTTTTTTTGGGTATTTTTGGAGCTTTTTTGCACCTCTTAATTCCCGATTTTCCCCTGAGCCTGGGAGGATCCAGAGAATGAGGGGAAAGACGGGAAAACCCTGAGGGGACCCCGGAGCCTGAGGGGAAGGGGAGAAACCCTGAGGAATTTTTTGGGATTTTTGAATTTTTTTTTGGCTTTTAAGACTTTTTTGGGGTTTTTTAAGAATTTTTGGGACCTTTTTTCTATCTCTAATTCCCGATTTTTTCCTGAACCTAAACCCTGAGGAAATTTTGGGATTTCAGGGCTATTTTTGGGATTTTAGGACATTTTGGAGGGTTTTTGGGAGCATTTTCACCTCTAATTCCCGGTTTTTCCCCGAGCCTGAGAGGACCCCGGAGCCTGAGGGGAAAGGTGGGAAACGCTGAGGGGACCCCGAGCCGGAGGGGAAGGGGAGAAACTGAGGAAATTTTGGGGTTTTCTGGGTGTATTTTTGGGATTTTAGGACTTTTTTGGGGGGTATTTTTGGAAATTTTTGGTGCTTTTTTCCATCTCTAATTCCCGAATTTTCCCTGAGCCGGAGGTCAAAGGCGGGAAACCCTGAGGGGACCCCGAGCCTGAGGGGACTGGGAGGAAACCCTGGGGATTTTTTAAAGATTTTTGGGGGATTTGGGGACTTTTTTTGGGTATTTTTGGAGCTTTTTTGCACCTCTTAATTCCCGATTTTCCCCTGAGCCTGGGAGGATCCAGAGAATGAGGGGAAAGACGGGAAAACCCTGAGGGGACCCCGGAGCCTGAGGGGAAGGGGAGAAACCCTGAGGAATTTTTTGGGATTTTTGAATTTTTTTGGCTTTTAAGACTTTTTTGGGTTTTTTTTAGAATTTTTGGGACCTTTTTTCTACCTCTATTTCCCAATTTTTCCCCGAACCTGAGGGGAAAGTCAGAAAACCCTGAGGGGACCCCGGAGCCTGAAGGGAAAGGAAAAAAAAAACCCCTGAGGAACTTTTGAGATTTCTGTTTTTTCATGGATTTCACCACTTTTTCTTTTATTCCTGGAATTTTTAGCACCTTTTTACCGCTCCACCCGAGGATTTCTCGCCGCTTCCCTCCTCTCTTCCCCTCCGTGCCGGTGGAGCCCCGCTGGATGTTCCGGAGCCGCTCCTGTGCTGCCCTGAGGGAGCCGCCGCCATCTTGGAGCCCGTGTGTTTGCCGATTTTTTATGTTTTTATCACGGTATCTTTGATATTTATTGATTATATTTACCTTGATAAACTTTGTTATTTCTTTCCTGTTTTTTCTTACGTTTTTTTCCACCCATTTTTCCCAATTTCCCCCAATTTTCCCCCAATTTTTTCCCAATTTTCCCCCAATTTTCACCCAATTTTCCCCAATTTTTTCCCAATTTTACCCCCAAATTTTTCTCCATTTTTCCCAATTTCCCTCCATTTTTCCCCAATTTTTTCCCAATTTTCCCCTCAAATTTTTCTCAAATTTTCCCAATTTTCCCCAATATTTCCCCATTTTTTTCCCAATTTTCCCCCCAAATTTTTCTCCATTTTCCCCCAATTTTCCTCCATTTCCCCCCCATTTCCCCCCATTTTTTTCCCCAATTTTCCCCCAAATTCCCCCAAACCCCCCACAAAACACCAAACCCCTCATTACAAAAACCACATTTATTGCTACGAGAACTCTCATGGACATGAACCACGAAGCCGGGAGCGGAAACGCCCGGAACCTTCCGGAACCTTCCGGAACCTTCCGGCATTCCCGCCATTCCCCGGCCCGGCCGGGACGATTCTACAACTCAGGGATACACCAAAAATCCATGGAAAAATCGAGGCACTCAGCCACACATTGCAAACAAAGTGTAACTGTCAGTTGGTTGCTTTTTTTGGAATATTTTCTGTGTTTTTCCACTTTTTTTAGGTTTTTATTTTTCTTTTTTTTTTTTTTCAATTTTTTCCCCATTTTTTTTTGATTTTTTTCCCAATTTGAATATTTTCTGTGTTTTTCCACTTTTTTTAGGTTTTTATTTTTCTTTTTTTTTTTTTTCAATTTTTTCCCCATTTTTTTCTGATTTTTTTCCCAATTTTCGCCCCATTTTCCCCAAATTTTTCCCCATTTTCTCCCCATTTTTTCTGATTTTTTTTTCTGATTTTTCCCCATTTTTTCTCCAATTTTTTCCCATTTTCCCCCATTTTCCCCCCATTTTCCCCAAATTTTTCCCCATTTTCCCCAATTTCCCCCCATTTTTTCTGATTTTTTCCCAATTTTTCCCCATTTTTTTCAAAATTTTCCCCATTTTTTTTCTGATTTTTTTTTCCCAATTTTCCTTCATTTTCCCCCCATTTTTTCTCATTTT
>NW_024504721.1:0-418 GCF_017590055.1 Onychostruthus taczanowskii
GATCCATTTTTGATGCTCCAGGGGTGGCATTTTGGGGAAAAACCTCAGGATTTTTTGGTGTTTTTTGGGTTTTTTTGAGGTTCCTGAATTTGGGGAATTTTGGGGGGTCCCGGGGGGTTTTGGGGGTCCCCAAATTTGCATTTTTTTGGGTTCCATCACTGACTTGATCTCCTTGTTGATGGCCTCGAGCTGCTCCTGGGGTGGCATTTTGGGGCAAAGCCTCAGGATTTTGGGGGGTTTTTGGGGTTCCTGAATTTTGGGTGGTCCTGGGGGGGGTCCCGGGGGTCCCCAAATTTGCATTTTTTGGGTTCCATCACTGACTTGATCTCCTTGTTGATGGCCTCGAGCTGCTCCTGCAGCATGAACGCCAGCGTCTGCACGTCCGTCTGTCCGCCGGGGGAGGGGGGCTCCCCCCCGG
>NW_024504722.1:0-418 GCF_017590055.1 Onychostruthus taczanowskii
AAAAAAAAATGGAAACAAAAGGAATAAAAACTATCTTAAATATGAAAGATAAATCAAAACCCAAGTCTGTAGTGCAAAACTTCTCTAGCTTTGGATTAAGAGGTAACCAATCTTTTGAAAAAAAGAACTCAGTTATTTATTTGTGAATGTGCTGATGGCATGGATCCATCTTACTGACCTCAGCAGCCTTTTAGAAAGTTTTTGGGTGTTTTTTCCAACATTGTTTTTTGAAATTGTTGGTGAAGCAATAGGAAATTGCTTTGTGCCCTTCCAGCTCCAAGCACAACTGGGAATCTAAACTCTGTTAAACTCCAAACCCTTCAGAAGATGCCCTTCCCTCTCCCCCTGTTAATGAGCTGCACATTCTCTTTGAAACTGTCAGGGATTTCTTAAAACACAAAGTCCCACTTACAGCGTT
>NW_024504723.1:0-418 GCF_017590055.1 Onychostruthus taczanowskii
GCGCGCCAGGATGGCGCGGAAGCGCTGCAGCTCGCGGCGGGCGGCCGCCACCTCGAGGCGCAGCGCGGCGTTCTCGCGCTCCAGGAACGCCGCCCGCACCGAGATCTGGTTCTCCTTGAGGCGCCGCGCGTCCCGCGAGCGCTTGGCCGCCGCGTTGTTCCGCGAGCGCCGGCTCCAGTACTTCTCGTCCTGGGGAATGCCATCAGGGAAAAGGGGACGGTCAGGGGATGGCTCAGGGGACAGGGGACAGCCCAGGGGACAGGGGACAGGGGACGGTCAGGGGATGGCTCAGGGGGCACAAGGGACAGCTCAGGGGACAGGGGAGGGGGGGGGGGCGGGGGAGGGCTCAGGGGACAGGGGACGGGTCAGGGGACAGCTTGGGGGACAGGGAATGGCTCAGGGGACAGGGGATGGACAC
>NW_024504724.1:0-418 GCF_017590055.1 Onychostruthus taczanowskii
GCTGATCCTGCTCTCCATGGGCGCCGTGGTTCGCCGGCACCTGCCGGAGCTGGGCGCGGGCACGGCCGCCGTCACCATCGCCCTGGCGGCGCACGAGATGGCCCGGGCCAAGGTGAGACCCCCCCTGAATTCCCCAAATTCCCAAAATTCCCATCCCACATCCCTAAATTCCCATCCCGAATCCCTAAATTCCCATCCCGAATCCCTGAATTCTCATCCCAATCCCTAAATTCCCAATCCCGAATCCGAGGTAACCAATCCCAGTTATCAGTCCCGAATCTCAAAATTCCCAAGTCCTAATAGCTAAATTCCCATTCCAAATCCCAAAATTCCCATCCCAATCCCAAATCCCAATCCTAAATTCAAGGTAAACCCATCCCAATTCTCACTTCCAAATCCCAATCCCAAATCCAAGGTA
>NW_024504725.1:0-418 GCF_017590055.1 Onychostruthus taczanowskii
GGGTTTTTTTTTTTCAAGAAACTGAGATTTATCTGCTGGGTTTAATTGAGTTATCACAGGAACAGAAGCCCTGAGATCAAACTCTCCACTGGTTCATTCAGATGCAGTTGAAAAGAAAGTATTTTAGGGATTAATTGCTTGCTTTTGGGCCAAAATGGCAGATTGGTTTTGGAATGACATTCCTTAATAATTCTGCAAATTATTTTAAGGGAACTTTATTTCCAGAGGGTTTTACAGCAAACCTCTACTTTACAGCTGCGTGCAGAGGGATATTTAAAAATGAACATTTTGGCTCTGAAGCAGTTAAAACACCAGCTGAGTCATCAAAGCTCACACTTTAATGCAATAAAATATCACTTAAAGGTTTGGCTTAGGCTTGCTAATAATCCTTTTATTACCTTTTAACCCCTTCTGGTTT
>NW_024504726.1:0-418 GCF_017590055.1 Onychostruthus taczanowskii
CAAATTTTCCCAATTTTTATGCCATTTCTGGGCCATTTTTTCGCCATTTTTATGCCATTTTTGGGCCATTTTCCCCCATTTTTGTGCCATTTTTTTCTCCAAATTTTCCTCATTTTGTGCCATTTTTTCTCCAAATTTTCCCAATTTTTGTGCCATTTTTTCTCCATTTTTCCCTTTTTATTTTTGCCATTTTTTTTCCAACTCTTCCCAATTTTCATGCCATTTTTTTTCTCTAAATTTCCCCATTTTTGTGTCATGTTTCCTACATTTTTTCCTATTTTTGGCCAAGTTCTTCTCCAAATTTTCCCATTTTTGTGCCATTTTTTCTTTGTTTTTCTCAAGTTTTTTGCCATTTTTTCTCCAAATTTCCCCATTTTTTTTGCAATTTTTTCCAAATTTTCCCAATTTTTGGGCCATT
>NW_024504727.1:0-418 GCF_017590055.1 Onychostruthus taczanowskii
TGGGGTGTCCTGTGCAGGGCCAGAAACCGGACTCAATGATTCAGATGAATCGACACATTTTATGATTCTATGACTGAGATACCCATAAAATATTTTCAGCTCTAACTGATATAAAGTTAGATTTGAGGTTTTCCCTATCTTCTGCAACTGAACTTTTACCATTTATTTCAGTGGAATTTAACTTCACTAGAAATTATGGTTTCCATTACATAAAGCAGTAACTTAGAAATGCAAGACTTAAAGTAATAATTAACTCTGAAAGTTTTTACACAGATGTTTGTGCATTCCATCTTGTTTTTCAAATAAATAAAAAAATAAGTGCGAAATATTGTAGATTTGTGTCAATAGTTAGGAAAACAACTGCTCCTCTCTTCATCTTAGATGTTTATCAAGAAATGTAAAAAAAAAAAATCAAAAG
>NW_024504728.1:0-418 GCF_017590055.1 Onychostruthus taczanowskii
TTTAATGAAGAAAATATTGTGGGATGTGATGCATCAGGAGACCTGAGTATGCTCCACTTCATGGTCTATTGCCACACTGTTCAAAAAAAAAGCAGCTCAGGCTGAACATTTTTGAAGGCAAACATTCAATACTTAATTACATTTTACAAGGACACAAATGGTGGCACCATATCCCAACACTGCTAAAAGGAGTACAAATATTATCAAATCATCTGTACAGCTAAAAGCCAATTTTTATTTTACATTATCTATTACAAAGGCAAAGTAGGCAAAGAAGTTATTTTCATCTTAACTAATCAAAATTCCAGCCTGGAATGAGCAGTGTAAGTCAAAGTGTGATAGCTGTGCAGCCATTCAATAAGAGCCCAGCATACATCTCAGTAGGATAGTGGAGGGCAGAAGAAGCAGTTTTGTACTT
>NW_024504729.1:0-418 GCF_017590055.1 Onychostruthus taczanowskii
TAATTTGACTTTAATTGGATATTTGTCAGTCTTAGTTCAATCCCATGTTGCTCTTCTGTCACCAAGTTTATAAAGTGGCTGTGCAGGGGCTCCGTGTGAAGGTTTTCCACACACTTATGGATAACACGGCTGCAAGGTCTCTCTTCCCTTATTCTATTACAGCTTCCTTAGGCTGCAAAAAGTAGTAGACTTGGAAACATCATAAACTAATAGGGTTGATCTGTTTTCCAATGTCCTTCCTTAATTCTTGTTAACTCAGAAAGGTTTTCACTTCTAAGTCTTTACTAAGACGTCAGTTCTGCTGAAGACACAGAATCTGTGCTATAGCTCAGCAGCATGAAGATGAATGCAGTAATTTAACAAGCCTAAGTTCTTTAGGATATATAAACCTATATGATGCCTTGTGAAGGCTGACCTA
>NW_024504730.1:0-418 GCF_017590055.1 Onychostruthus taczanowskii
TTTAATGGGAATTTTTGGGTATTTTTGAAGAGATTTTTATGGATATTTTGGGGAATTTTTTGGAATTCATTTTTTATTTTTGGGGTGTTTTTTGGGAATATTTTGAGGATTTTTAGAGGGATTTTTTGGGAATTTTTTGAGAATTTCTTGAGAATTTTTTTTATTTTTTCTGGAATTTTTGGTGAAATTTCTGGGGATTTTATGGGATTTTTTTTGCATTTTTTTTGGGAAATTTTTGGCGATTTTGGGGTACTTTTTGGGGGATTTTAGCGAATTATTTTGAATTTTTTGGGGAATTTTAAAGTAATTTTTGGGTAAATTTGGAGGAAATTTTTGGGGATTTTCTGGGATTTTTCAGGGATTTTTTTGGGGTTTTTAAGGGAATCTTTTAGGGATTTAATGGGAATTTTTAGGGATT
>NW_024504731.1:0-4563 GCF_017590055.1 Onychostruthus taczanowskii
GGGGGAAATTTGGGGAATTTGGGGGTATTCTAAGGCATTTGGGGAGAGAAAATTGGGATTTTTGGGGGAAAATTGGGATTTTTCGGGGATTTTTGGGGGATTTTTGGAAGAAAATTGGGGATTTTGAGGGAAATTTGGCAATTTTTGGGGAAAATTGGGGAATTTTTGGGGGAAAATTGGGGAATTTGGGGGGATTTTAAGGCATTTTGGGAGGGAAAATTGGGGCTTTTTGGGGGAAAATTGGGATTTTTCGGGGATTTTTGGGGGAAATTTGGAATTTTGGAAGAGAAAATTGGGAATTTTGGGGGAAAAGTGAGAATTTTTGGGGAAAATTTGGGAATTTGGTGGGATTATAAGGCATTTTGGGAGGGAAAATTGGGGATTTTTGGGGGAAAATTGGGATTTTTCGGGGATTGTTGGGGGAAATTTGGAATTTTGGAAGAGAAAATTGGGAATTTTGAGGGAAAAGTGAGAATTTTGGGGGAAAATTTGGGAATTTGGTGGGATTATAAGGCATTTTGGGAGGGAAAATTGGGGATTTTTGGGGGAAAATTGGGATTTTTCGGGGATTTTTCAGGGATTTTTGGGGGAAAATTGGGATTTTTCGGGGATTTTTCAGGGATTTTTGGGGGAAAATTGGGGATTTTGAGGGAAAAGTGAGAATTTTGGGGGAAAATTTGGGAATTTTGAGCTGATTTTGGGACTGAATTTTTGGTGATTTTGGGCTGATTTTTTGGGGGGGGCTGATTTTGGGAGTGAATTTTTGGTGATTTTGGGCTGATTTTGGGAGTGAGTTTTTGGTGATTTTGGGCTGAGTTTTTGGGGTTTTGGGCTGATTTTGGGAGTGAATTTTTGGGGATTTGGGCTGATTTTGGGATTTATGGGCTGATTTTGGGAGTGAATTTTTGGGGATTTCGGGCTGATTTTTGGGCTGATATTTTTTTGATTTTGGGCTGATTTTTGGGGATTTTGGGCTGATTTTGGGAGTGAATTTTTGGTGATTTTGGGCTGATTTTTGGGCAGATTTTTTTTTATTATGAGCTGATTTTGGGCTGATTTTTTGGGATTTTGGGCTGATTTGGGGAGTGAATTTTTGGGGATTTTGGGCTGATTTTTTGGGATTTTGGGCTGATTTGGGGAGTGAATTTTTGGTGATGGGGGGCTGATTTTGGGAGTGAATTTTTGGGGATTTCGGGCTGATTTTTGGGCTGATATTTTTTTGATTTTGGGCTGATTTTTGGGGATTTTGGGCTGATTTTGGGAGTGAATTTTTGGTGATTTTGGGTTGACTTTTTTGGGATTTATGGGCTGATTTTGGGAGTGAATTTTTGGTGATTTTGGGCTGATTTTAGGAGTGAATTTTTGGGATTTTCGGCTGATTTTGGGAGTGAATTTTTGGGATTTTCGGGCTGATTTTGGGCTGATTTGGGGGGCAATTTTGGGCTGATTTTTTTGGATTTTGGGCTGATTTTGGAGTGAATTTGTGGTGATTTTGGGCTGATATTTTTTTATTTTGGGCTGATTTTGGGGCTGATTTTGGGAGTGAATTTTTGGTGATTCGGGCTGATTTTTGGGCTGATTTTTTTGGATTTTCGGGCTGATTTGGGGAGTGAATTTTTGGTGATTTTGGGCAGATTTTGGGAGTGAATTTTTGGTGATTTTGGGCTGATTTTTGGGCAGATTTTTTTATTATCAGCTGATTTTGGGCTGATTTTCGGGGCAATTTTGGGCTGATTTTTTGGGATTTTGAGCTGATTTTGGCATGCTGGGGGAGGGGCTGCGAAATTAAAAAAAAATATATAAATTTTTTACAATTTCAACCCCGGAATCCCCAAATTTCACCCCAAAATCGCCCCTCCGCGGATTCCCGCCAAACCGCAGCTTTTTCCCGCCAAATCGCCGCGCCAAACCCCCTCCCCCAAGGAGCTCGCCCGGCCCCCTCCTAGACCTCGCTGGGGGTGACCCCAAAAAGCCCCAAAATCGCCCGAAATCGCCCCAAAATCGCCGCCGCCCCTCCCCCCCCACGCCGAACTCACGCGGTGGCGGCCGGAGAGCGCCGAGCTCTAAGCCACGCCCACCCCGCCCTCTCATTGGTCAGCGCTTCCCGCCCCCGCGCG
Source organism: Onychostruthus taczanowskii (assembly GCF_017590055.1). Taxonomy (NCBI): domain Eukaryota; kingdom Metazoa; phylum Chordata; class Aves; order Passeriformes; family Passeridae; genus Onychostruthus; species Onychostruthus taczanowskii. The sequence goes on from NW_024504731.1 coordinate 2,118, forward strand.
CCGATTGGTTAATCCCGTTTTACTCCAGCCTTCGCTCGCTTCTCATTGGTCGCCGCCTCACGGTTGAGTTCCCGTCCCGCCTTCCGGGGTCAGGGGCGGCGTGGGCCACTCCCCTTTCGTGACGTTGCGCTGTGTGATTGGTGTACTTACGGGTTGGCCCCGCCCACGGAGCGCTTCTATTGGTTGAGGCCGCGCGGAGCTCTCGCGACCATAGAGGCGCCAAGGGCGCGCGGGGCGGAGCGGTCATCTTGGGGCGCCGCCATCTTGGGGCGGGCGGCGCTGGAGGACCGTCGCCATGGCGACGGCGAAAGGGCGGCAAGGACGCCGCTGTCGCGACAGACTTGACGTCATTTTCGCCCGTCGCGAGCGCTTGGGGATTTTGGCGGCGTTTCGTTCCGATGTGTGACGTCACGGCGGCGCCACGCGTGGATGACGTCATACGTGTGCCATGACGTCATGTCCAACCCAAATTTTCGTCTATTTTGGGAAATTTTCCTTTTTTCTTTTAATTATTTTTAATTTTTAGATTTTTTGAGGAGTTTTGTGGTAAATTTTGGGAATTTTTTGGGAGTTTTTGGGGTTTTTTTTAAAGAAGTTTTGGGGGAGATTTTTTTTTCGAGGATTTTTGGGAAATTTTTTGGATTTTTTGGGGGTTTTTTTGAGGATTTTTGTGGAATAATTTTGTTCATTTTTTGGGGATTTTTGGTCATTTTTGGGCGACTTTATGGCGGATTTGTGGATGGGATTTTTGGGGAATTTTGGAGGAATTTTTCAAGAATTTTTGGGCGATTTTTGGGGAATTTTGGAGGAATTTTTAAAGGATATTTTGGTGATTTTGGGGTGATTTTTGAGGGATTTTAGAGGGATTTTTTGGCCATTTTTTGGGGATTTTTTGGCCATTTTTGTTGGATTTTTGGAGGAGTTTTTGGGGGTTTTTAGAGGGATTTTTGGGCCATTTTTGGAGAAATTTTTGGCCATTTTTGGGGGATTTTTTGGCCATTTTTGTTGGATTTTTGAAGGAGTTTTTGTTGGATTTTTGCGGATTTTTTGGCCATTTTTGGAGAAATTTTTGGCAATTTTTGGGGGATTTTTTGGCGAATTTTGTGGATTTTTAGAGGAGTTTCTGGGGCATTTTTTGGGGATTTTTGGGCCATTTTTGTTGGATTTTTGGAGGAGTTTTTGGGGGATTTTTGGACAGATTTTTTGGCCATTTTTCGAGAAACTTCTGGCAATTTTTGGGGATTTTTTGGCCATTTTTGTTGGATTTTTGGAGGAGTTTTTGGGGGATTTTTGGACGGATTTTTTGGCCATTTTTGCAGAAATTTTTGGCCATTTTCCGGGGATTTTATGGCCAATTCTGTTGGATTTTTGGAGGAGTTTTTGTTGGATTTTTTGCAGATTTTTTGGCCATTTTTGGAGAAATTTTTGGCCATTTTTCGGGGATTTTTTAGCGAATTTTGTGGATTTTTAGAGGAGTTTTTGGGGGCATTTTTGGGGATTTTTGGGCCATTTTTGTTGGATTTTTGGAGGAGTTTTTGGGGGATTTTTGGACGGATTTTTTGGCCATTTTGGGGGGATTTTTTGGCGATTTTTACTGGATTCTTGGAGGAATTTTTGGGTGAATTTTGAGGAGTTATTGGGGAACTTTTAAGGGATTTTTGTGGGAATTTTTGAGGGATTTTTTGGCCATTTTTTGGGGATTTTTTGGCCATTTTGGGGGGATTTTTTGGCGATTTTTACGGGATTCTTGGAGGAATTTTTTGGGTGAATTTTGAGGAGTTTTTGGGGAACTTTTAAGGGATTTTGGGGGGGGAATTTTGGGGAGAATTTTTGGGGATTTTTCCGACATTTTTGGGTCTTTTTCTGGTTGTTTTCTGTTGGGGCTTCCGTAACCCTTTGTGACTTTTTTAACCCTTTCATGGTGCGTTTTCCTGACTTTTTAACCCTTTCATGTCACATTCCGACCACATTTTAACCCTTCCCGCGCCAATTCCGACCACTTCTGACCCGTTTCTCACCGATTTATTCCCAAAAGGCGGCTCCTGAGCGCCCCCCAGAGGTCGGCCAGCGCCTGGCGCACGGCGCCGCAGGAGCAGTAGAAGACGAGCGGGTCGAGCGCGGCGTTGAGGCCGCTGAGCAGCGTGGCGTAGACGCGCCAGCCGGGGCTGCGGCCCTGCCAGAACCCCACCACGTGCGAGACGTTGTAGGGCGCGAAGCAGAGGCCGAAGATGACCATGGTGGCCACGGCCAGGCCCACGGCGCGGCGCCGTTTGGCCGCCGGCAGCGCCGGCCGCGCCAGCAGCGCGCGGACGAAGCCGACGTAGCAGAAGACGGTGACGGAGAAGGGGGCGAGGAAGAGGATGAAGAAGAACTCGAGGCGCAAGGGGAGGACGAAGCGGAGTTGGGCGGCCGAGAAGTCGTCGTAGCAGCGGTGGGGGGAGGGGGT
>NW_024504731.1:5073-10305 GCF_017590055.1 Onychostruthus taczanowskii
GTGGGGTTGGGGGTCTTGGGGAAGTTGGGGTTGGTCTTGGGGTCAATAAGTTTGAGGGTCTTGGGGTCAATGGGGTTGGGGGATTTAGGGTTGGGGGTCTTTGAGAGGTTGGGGTTGGTCTTGGGGTCAATGGAGTTGACCTTGGGGTCAATGGGGTTGAAGGTCTTGGGGGATTTGGGGTTGGGGGTCTTCGAGAGGTTGGGGTTGGTCTTGGAGTCAATGAGTTTGAGGGTCTTGGGGTCAATGGGGTTGGGGGATTTAAGGTTGGGGGTCTTCGAGAGGTTGGGGCTGGTCTTGGGGTCAATGGAGTTGACCTTGGGGTCAATGGGGTTGGCCATGGGGTCAATGGGGTTGAAGGTCTTGGGGTCAATGGGGTCAAGGGGGTTGGCCATGGGGTCAATGGAATTGAAGGTCTTGGGGTCAATGGGGTCAAGGGGGTTGGCCATGGGGTCAACGGGGTTGAAGGTCTTGGGGTCAATGGGGTCAATGGCGTTGGCCATGGGGTCAACGGGGTTGAAGGTCTTGAGTTCAATGGGGGCAACGGGGTTGGTCTTGGGCTCAACAGGATTGAAAGTCTCGGGGTCACCGGCGTCGGCCACGGTGTCACCGACACCAAGACCCCCAAATGTCCCGCTCCCGTTTGCCCCGCCCCCCTGCGGGTCCCTGGTGAACTCGGCCACGAAGACGACGGAGCAGTGGCCGCAGGCCAGCAGCCAGATGGCCGCGCTGAGCGCCAGGACGCGGCCGGGCCGGCGCCGGCCCTGCAGGCGCAGCGGGAAGGCCACGCCCAGGTAGCGCCGGACGCTGAGCGCCGCCAGGAAGAGGCTGCTCAGGTACATGCTGGAGTAGAAGCAGAAATTGGCCACCGGGCACAGCGCCGCCGGCAGAGGCCACGCCATGCCGGCCGCCGCCTCGGCCATCTTGAACGGGAGGAAGAGGAGGAGGAGGAGGTCGGCGGCCGTCAGGTTGAGCAGGAAGAGCTCGGCCGTGGTCAGCGCCGACGGGCGGCGCCGCGATTTGGCCGCCAGCACGGCCAAGGTGAAGATGTTGGCCGGGAAGCCGACGGTGAAGGTCAGGATGTAGACGGCCAGGACCAGCGCCGACGACATGGCCGACGCCTGGGCAGGGGAAAGGAGGGGACGGAGGGGTCACCGCTGGCCCAGAAGGTTCCAGAAGGTCCCCAGGTGGCCCAGAAGGGGTCACAGGTGGCCCAGAAGGTTCTAGAAGGTCCCCAGGTGGCCCAGGAGCTGCCCAGGTGGCCAAGGAGGCTCCCCAGGTGACCCAGAAGTTTCCAGAAGGTCCCCAGGTGGCCCAGAAGAAGCCCAGATGGTCCCAGGTGGCCCAAGAAATGCCCCAGGTGGCTCAGAAGGTTCCAGAAGGTCCGAGGTGACCCAGGAGGGGTCACCGGTGGCCCAGAAGGTTCCAGAAGGTGCCCAGGTGGCCCAGAAGAACCCCAGGTGAACCAGAAGGTTCCAGAAGGTCCCCAGGTGGCCCAAGAAATGCCCCAGGTGGCCCAGAAGCTTCCAGAAGGTGCCCAGGTGGCCCAGGAGGGGTCACTGGTGGCCAAGGAGGGGTCCCAGGTGGCCCAGAAGGTTCCAGAAGGTGCCCAGGTGGCCCAGAGGGGGTCACTGGTGGCCCAGAAGGTTCTAGTAGGTGCCCAGGTGGCCCAGGATGGGTCACAGGTGGCCCAGAAGGTTCCAGAAGGTCCCCAGGTGGCCCAAGAAATGCCCCAGGGGGCCCAGAAGGTTCCAGAAGGAGGGGTCACACATGGCCCAGAGGGGGTCACAAGTGGCCAAGGAGCTCCCCAGGTGACCCAGGAGCTACCCAGGTGGCCCAGGAGGGGTCACCACTGGCCCAGAAGGTTCCAGAAGGTGCCCGGGTGGCCCAGAGGGGGTCACTGGTGGCCCAGGAGGGGTCACCGGTGGCCAAGGAGCTCCCCAGGTGACCCAGAAGGTTCCAGAAGGTGCCCAGGTGACCCAGGAGGGGTCACAGGTGGCCCAGAAGGTTCCAGAAGGTCCCCAGGTGGCCCAGAGGGGGTCACTGGTGGCCAAGGAGCTCCCCAGGTGACCCAGAAGGTTCCAGAAGGTCCCCAGGTAGCCCAGAAGAACCCCAGGTGAACCAGAGGGGGCCACTGGTGGCCCAGAAGGTTCCAGAAGGTCCCCAGGTGGCCCAGAAGGTTCCAGAAAGTCCCCAGGTGGCCCAGAAGAAACCCAGAAGGTACTAGAAAGTCCCCAGGTAGCCCAGAAGGTTCTAGAAAGTGCCCAGGTGGCCCAGGAGGGGTCACAGGTAGCCCAGAAGAACCCCAGGTGAACCAGAAGGTTCCAGAAGGTGCCCGGGTGGCCCAGGAGGGGTCACAGGTGACCCAGAGAAACCCCATGTGGCCGAGGAGGTCCCCAGGTGACCCAGGAGGTCCCCAGAAGGTGCCCAGGTAGCCCACAGGGGGTCACTGGTGGCCAAGGAGGGGTCACAGGTGGCCCAGAAGGTTCCAGAAGGTTCCCAGGTGACCCAGGAGGGGTCACTGGTGGCCCAGAAGGTTCTAGAAGGTGCCCAGGTGACCCAGGAGCTGCCCAGGTGGCCAAGGAGGGTCACAGGTGGCCCAGAAGGTTCCACAGAAGGTGCCCGGGTAGAAGATGATCCCAAGTGGCCCAAGAATTGCCCCAGGTGGCACAGAAGGTTCTAGAAGGTGCCCAGGTGACCCAGGAGCTGCCCAGGTGGCCAAGGAGGGTCACAGGAGGCCCAGAAGGTTCCAGAAGGTGCCCGGGTAGCCCAGGAGGGGTCACAGGTGGCTCAGAAGGTTCTAGAAGGTCCCCGGGTGGCCCAGAAGGGGTCACTGGTGGCCCAGAAGGTTCCAGAAGGTGCCCGGGTAGCCCAGGAGGGGTCACAGGTGGCTCAGAAGGTTCTAGAAGGTCCCAGGTGCCCCAGAAGAAACCCCAGGATGTCCCCAGGTGGCCCAGGAGGTTCACAGGTGAACCAGAAGGTTCCAGAAGGTCCCCAGGTGGCCCAAGAAATGCCCAGGTGGCCCAGAAGGTTCCAGAAGGGGCCCACGCGACCCAGGAGGGGGCACCGGGGGCTCAGAAGGTTCTAGAAGGTCCCAGGTGCCCCAGAAGAAACCCCAGGATGTCCCCAGGTGGCCCAGGAGGGGTCACCGGGGGCTCAGAAGGTTCTAGAAGGTGCCCAGGTAGCCCAGAAGGTTCCAGAAGTTCCCCAGGTGGCCCAGGAGAAGCCCCAGAAGGTTCCAAGGAGGTCCCCAAATGTCCCCAGGTGGTCCCAGATGTCCCCAAATCACCCAGGAGCTGTCCCAAGGTGTCCCCAAATGTCCCCAAAGGTCTCAAAATGTCCCAAGGTGTCCCCAGAGTGCCCCAAAATGTCCTAAAATGTCCCCAAGAGGTCCCCCAAATGTCCCCAGGGTCTCCCAGATGGTCCTCAAGAAGTCCCAAAATGTCCCCAAAGTGTCCCCAGAAGGTCCCAAATGTCCCCAAGGTGACCCCAGAAGGTCCCAAATGTCCCCAGGTGTCCCCAAGGTGTCCCCAGGTGTCCCCAAGGGGTCCTCCGGGTGTCCCAAGGTGTCCCCAGATGTCCCCAAAATGTCCCAGAAGTTCCCCAGGTGTCCCCAGGTGGCCCCAGACGTCCCCAAATCACCCAGGACCTGTCCCGAGGTGTCCCCAAATGTCCCAGAAGGTCCCCAAATGTCCCAAAGATGTCCCCAAGGTGTCCCCAGATGTCCCCGAGATGTCCCAAGGTGTCCCCAGGATGTCCCCAAATGTCCCCAGAAGGTCCCAAAATGTCCTAAAGTGTCCCCAAGAGGTCCCCTGGGTGTCCCAAGGTGTCCTCAGAATGTCCCCAAAATGTCCCAGAAGGTCCCCAAGGTGTCCCCAAGTCACCCAGGACCTGTCCTGAGGTGTCCCCAAAAGGTCCTGAGGTGTCCCAAGGTGTCCCCAGGATGTCCCAAAATGTCCTAAAATGTCCCCAGGATGTCCCCAAATGTCCCAGAAAGTCCCAAAATGTCCTAAAGTGTCCCCAAGAGGTCCCCTGGGTGTCCCAAGGTGTCCTCAGAATGTCCCCAAAATGTCCCAGAAGGTCCCCAAGGTGTCCCCAAGTCACCCAGGACCTGTCCTGAGGTGTCCCCAAAAGGTCCTGAGGTGTCCCAAGGTGTCCCCAGGATGTCCCAAAATGTCCCAGAAAGTCCCAAAATGTCCTAAAATGTCCCCAAGAGGTCCCCAAGGTGTCCCAAGGTGTCCTCAGAATGTCCCCAAAATGTCCCCAAAATGTCCCAGAAGGTCCCCAAGGTGTCCCCAAGTCACCCAGGACCTGTCCTGAGGTGTCCCCAAAAGGTCCTGAGGTGTCCCAAGGTGTCCCCAGGATGTCCCAAAATGTCCTAAAATGTCCCCAGGATGTCCCCAAATGTCCCAGAAAGTCCCAAAATGTCCTAAAGTGTCCCCAAGAGGTCCCCTGGGTGTCCCAAGGTGTCCTCAGAATGTCCCCAAAATGTCCCAGAAGGTCCCCAAGGTGTCCCCAGATGTCCCCAAATGTCCCAGAAGGTCCCCAAGATGTCCCCAAGGTGTCCCCAGGATGTCCCAAATGTCCTAAAGTGTCCCCAAGAGGTCCCCTGGGTGTCCCAAGGTGTCCTCAAAATGTCCCCAAATGGTCCCAGAAGGTCCCCAAGGAGTCCCCAGATGTCCCCTAAGTGTCCCCAGAAGTTCCCCAGGTGGCCCCAGGTGGCCCCGGATGTTCCCCCAAATGTCCCGAACTGTCCCCAAATGTCCCCAGGATGTCCCCAGAAGGTCCCCAAATGTCCTAAAGTGTCCCCAAGAGGTCCCCTGGGTGTCCCAAGGTGTCCTCAGAATGTCCCCAAAATGTCCCCAAAGTGTCCCAGAAGTTCCCCAAGTGTCCCCAAGTCACCCAGGACCTGTCCCGAGGTGTCCCTAAATGTCCCCAAGTGTCCCCAGGATGTCCCCAGATGTCCCCAAATGTCCTAAAATGTCCCCAAGATGTCCCCAAATGTCCCCAGGATGTCCCAAATGTCCCCAAGATGTCCCAGGTGTCCCCAGGTGTCCCCAGAAGGTCCCTAAGATGTCCCAGGACGTGTCCCCGAGAGGTCCCCAGGTGTCCCAAAAGTCCCCAAATGTCCCCAAGGTGACTCCAAACCGTCCCCAGATGTCCCCAAGATGTCCCAGATGTCCCCAAAACGTCCCCAAAAGTCCTCAGGAGGTCCCCAGGTGTCCCCAAGAGGTC
>NW_024504732.1:0-418 GCF_017590055.1 Onychostruthus taczanowskii
ATAATAATAATAATAATAATAAACCCCCCACTGCCAGTCTCCACAAGAAAAGGTGTTCCCTGGGGAATGAATAATTGTCCTCTGTGGACTGCCCAGCACCTGCTGGTGCATCCTGCTGCCATTGCCATTTAAAAATGGTGACTTCAATTATAGCATTACAAGGAAAAGCATCAAAAATTTGGCTTAACAGTCCAACAACCACCTAAACTGAAATGTCCTGGTATCTGTTATCCAAATACAGACTTACAATGGATGGCAGAAAAAGTGAACAAAAAATTCTCTCCAGAGAACCATAAATCTTTTTTCCCCAATTAATGACAACGAACTACAAACAAATGTTTCAAAAGAGGAGATGACATTTTTCTTTATTTCACTCTGCTGTTCTTGTTGCTGGGTGCTGGGATGCATTTTGTGGAGA
>NW_024504733.1:0-418 GCF_017590055.1 Onychostruthus taczanowskii
TTACATCTGTAAAAGTCTTTTTTTTCTACTTGGAGGGCCCAGCATGCAGTGGAACAGGGAGATGCTCTTTGCCAGGCTCTTCATCCCCTGTTAGGAACACAACAATCCTGTTTCCATAATATATTTGCAAAATCCTACAAATATTTTCACTAAAAATTGCCAGTTTTTCTAATCTCTGGGAAAAGAATAGAAAAGAAATGAAGAATTTTAAGCGTGAGTTAAATTGTCCTCAGCCTGAAAATATCCATTTTGTGACTCTCAGAGAAAGGCTCAACTTTAAGAGCAGAAATCTCAGAGGTGGAGGAGCAGGACAGAAATTTGGGCAGAGCAGAGCTGTTATTTTATTTCTACTGTTATTTTATTTCTACTGTTAATTAAGCTTAAGACATAGTAGTGAAATAGCTGCTGTAAGTGTGCT
>NW_024504734.1:0-417 GCF_017590055.1 Onychostruthus taczanowskii
GAGCCAGGCACAGACCAGGGAAGGGGACAGGTCCAGTCCTGTCCTGGGGCTCAGGGAGGTCACAGAACTCTCATGCCTGGAGATGCTCTGGACTCAACAGAACCTGATCCAAAGTGGATCGGGGTTACAGACCACCAGATTGCCCTTCCCAAGTACAATTATCCTTGGATTCTGTGAGTTCCTCCTGCTCATGTAGGTGTCAACACCATTTTGAGAAAAACACCCCAAAGCATTCCTGGGAGTTCAAATCCATCCCTGCCCTGGGAGCTGACTCGGGCCAAGCAGGGACAGTCCACTGCAGTGTCACTTCTCTCTCTCCAGAGCTTCAGAGCATCCCCATGGGTCACTCCTGCCCCAGACCAGCCAGGAACGCTCTGCTCCTGCCCACACATCTGCAGGAGGGTCAGTGGGGGAGGC
>NW_024504735.1:0-417 GCF_017590055.1 Onychostruthus taczanowskii
GGGGGGGCTGGAATTTGGGGGGGGTCCCTATAAGTCCCCTCTTTTTGCTGCCCCCCCAGAACTGTGCCCAGCTGATTCGGACCATCGAGGACACGGGGACCATCCAGAGGGAGATCCGGGACCTGGAGGAGCAGGTGGGCTTGGGGGGGCAGGGGGATTTTGGGGATTGGAATGAATTTCTGGGCCCCCCCCAGATCTGTTGTGGGGTATCCACCTCTCACATCTCCTTTCTGTACCCCCAATTCTTTGTGCCCTTCCCCAAATCTTTGCTCTTGATTTTTATTCTCCCCAATTTTTCCCCCCCAATTTTCCCCCATAATTTTACCCCCCATTTTTCCCTCCCCCAATTTTTACCCCTCATTTTGGTCCCCCAATTTTCACCCCCCTTTTTTCCCTCCCATTTCCCCCCCCCAATTT
>NW_024504736.1:0-416 GCF_017590055.1 Onychostruthus taczanowskii
CCTTTTCCTTTAGGAAATGTGGCAGGGATGCACTGGAAGTGTTCTGGGGGTGTTGGAATGTGTGGAAATGTGAGGGAAGTGCCACTGAAACCAGGAGAGCACTAGAAATTATACGTATATAATACATAATGTATTAAAAATATATAATAGAAAAATTATATTAATTAACATATATTAATATGTTATACATAATAATTTCTAATATATACTATATTATTTATGTATAATTCTATCCTTTTTCTCAATATCCCACCTAAATTCAGCCTCAGTCACTGCAGAGTTTTAAAAGAGTTTTTCCTCCTGAGGGATTTTTACCCCAGGACGTGTCAGAAGCCCCTCTCTGATGCTCGGGGAGTTTTTGGTGCTGCTTTGATTCTGTTTCTTGCCCCTTGCCCCACAGGTGTTGTACAAGGAGG
>NW_024504737.1:0-416 GCF_017590055.1 Onychostruthus taczanowskii
AAAGCTAATAGTAGCAATTATATCTATTCTGAGGCCTCAGCTTTGCTGTGGTCCTATCCAGAGTTCACTAGAGACTATAATCTCTTTGTAACAGCAAAGAAAGATGTTGAGCAACAAACATACAGTATCTTGTTTCAGGTAGATTTCAAAATATTTCCATTATTTAAGTGTGCTTGAAACTGTTTATCAATATAAATTATGTAGGTTAGTAATGAATATTACTACACTATCTTTTATCTTATTTATATATAAAATTATATATTTTATATATTTACCAATTAAACTACTTCCTAAGACAATGATCAACTCACATAAAGTCTTTTTACCACCCTTAAAGAGGGTCAGATTGTTCTGGTCATGCAGACATTCTCTCTGCACGCTGAGAGTGGTCTCGTTAGCAATGTGATCTCTACCTC
>NW_024504738.1:0-416 GCF_017590055.1 Onychostruthus taczanowskii
TTTTTTTTTACGGAGAACGCCCGCACAAATGAACTCCCGGGCACTGCTCCACCCGCCCAGCGACACCCCGCCAGCAGCAGGCCCAGAGCCCGCGGGGCCCCACGCTCCCACCGCCGCCTCCCGGCGCTCACCTGGCGCCCGCCGGCGCACATCCCGGCTCTGTGCAGCGGCGGTGGCGCTGCCGGCCTGGAACACACACGGACGAACGGCGCCATTCCCACCGCGCCCGGCCCGCTCCAACCGGAAGGGCCAAGCGCCTTCCGGCACCGGCGCGCAAGCTTGCCGCCCTGCCTCGCCATTGGCCGCGCCCGCGCGACGCTCGCCGCGCTGATTGGACAACGGCGCCAGGACCCGCCCCTCCCAGAGGAGGGCGTGCCCCAGGGCGATGAAGGGGCGGCGCCTGGGCGGCCGGAGGG
>NW_024504739.1:0-416 GCF_017590055.1 Onychostruthus taczanowskii
CCCTTCCCCCCCCCCCATTTTTCCCTTTCCCCCCCAATTTTGCCGTTTTTCCCAATCTCCGCCCTTTTCCCCCCAAAGCCGCGGGCAGTTTCTCACCGCGGTGTCCAGCAGGCGGCAGAAGGCCCAGAACAGCTCGGCCTCGTCGGGAATGACCGCGGCCAGGGGGGCCAGCAGCTCCACCATGCCCCCCACGTACCCTGGCAGCCAAAAAAATCCAAAATTTACCCAAAATTTACCAAAATCCCAAAGTTCCCACACAAAAAATCCCAGAATTCCCCAAAAAACCCCAAATTTCAGCCCCAAAAACCCCCTGAAATCCTGAATTTCAGCACCAAAATCCCCCCAGCAGCTCCACCATGCCCCCCACGTACCCTGGGTGCCCAAAATTTACCCAAAATCAGCCAAAATTCACCCAA
>NW_024504740.1:0-416 GCF_017590055.1 Onychostruthus taczanowskii
TTTTTGCATCTTCTCCTGGAAGATTGAGATTCCCACCTCCCTGGCTTCTCTGTCCTTGTTGAGATGGGAGGATCTTTCCTGCATGAGGCACCCTGCTCAGCCAGTGACCCTGGAGAGGGTCAGTGATACTCCCCTAACTCCACTGGCTACATCTGGATAAACCTTAGGACTTCACTTGGCTTTTCCCCTCTTACATCATACTGGAGTGCTGCAGTCACCCTGGTAAGACATATCTCAATTTTATGGGTCTGTTTTTTGTTAAAAGGGCCTTTATTAAAGTGGACTTTCTTAAATTAATCTCACATCTGTGACCCTGAGAACATCATCGAGTTTCCACAGGATTCCCATTTGTCTTAAGTGCCTCTCAACCTCATATTTCAGCAAGCTGGATTTGTATCCTCCCATGTTTCTCCCTC
>NW_024504741.1:0-416 GCF_017590055.1 Onychostruthus taczanowskii
GAAGAAAGGCAGCCAGGACAGAAGAAACATCGAGTTTAACATTAAGAACATCTTGATGGTTTTCACTTTTGTTCTTGGAACAATATTCGTTGTTCTCCTGACAGTCATTCCATCCGTGCCTATTCTCCAAATGTACTTAACGACTTTCTGGTAAAAGAGGAAAATGAAGAGGGATGGGATCATAAACACCAAGAGGAGGTGGATGATACTGTAGGCAGATCCTTGCCAAGAACTGGGGAGAAAAAAGTTGCAGTGCTGGTCACTGTTGGAGCCGTAGAGAAAACAGGCTGGTGATGCAAACAGAGCACCGCAGAGCCAGGAGGCCAAAATCATTTTTTTGGCTTTCCCCCTGGACACTTTGAAGCTCAGGGGGTAGACAATGGTGTAGAATCGATCCACGCTGATGGCGAGGAGCA
>NW_024504742.1:0-695 GCF_017590055.1 Onychostruthus taczanowskii
CCCCGCGTCCCCTCCCCCCTCACCGTGTCCCGGGGGGGGATCCCCGCTGGGGGAGGGGTCCCCGTTGGGGGAGGGGTCCCGGTTGGGGGAGGGGTCCCCAGGACCCTCTGCAGCACCTCGGCCACGTGGCGGCTCAGGGCGGCCCTTTCCAGCGCCATGGCCTGCGCCTGCGCCAAAACCCGCGGAATTCACCCCAAAAACTGCCCCGAAACCCCGGAATTCACCCCAAAAACTGCCCCGAAAACTGCCCCAAAAACTGCCCCGAAACCCCGGAAATCACCCCCAAAACACCCCCAAAACCCGAAACCCCGGAATTCACCCCAAAAACTGCCCCGAAAACCCGCGGAATTCACCCCAAAAACTGCCCCGAAAACCCCGGAATTCACCCCAAAAACTGCCCCAAAAACTGCCCCAAAAACTGCCCCAAAAACTGCCCCAAAAACTGCCCCAAAAACTGCCCCGAAAACCCCGGAATTCACCCCAAAAACTGCCCCGAAAACCCGCGGAATTCACCCCAAAAACTGCCCCGAAAATCGCGGAATTCACACCAAAAACTGCCCCCAAAAATCCCGGAATTCACCCCAAAAACCGCCCCGAAAACCGCGGAATTCACCCCAAAAACTCGCACAGAAACCGCCCCGAACCCACCAGAATTCACCCCAAAATCAGCCTGGGACCCCAAAGCCCCCCTCCCC
>NW_024504742.1:1370-7591 GCF_017590055.1 Onychostruthus taczanowskii
TGCCGTTCCAGCCCAATACCCAAAAATACCCAAAAACTGAACCCAAAATCCCCAAAAATACCCAAAAACTGCCCCAAAACACCAAAAACTGCCCCGAAATCCCAAAAACTGAGCCCAAAATACCCAAAACTGCCTCAAAACACCCAAAAATACCCAAAAACTGAACCCAAAATCCCCAAAAATACCCAAAAACTGCCCCAAAACACCAAAAACTGCCCCGAAATCCCAAAAACTGAGCCCAAAATACCCAAAACTGCCTCAAAACACCCAAAAATACCCAAAAACTGAACCCAAAATCCCCAAAAATACCCAAAAACTGCCCCAAAACACCAAAAACTGCCCCGAAATCCCAAAAACTGAGCCCAAAATACCCAAAACTGCCTCAAAACACCCAAAAATACCCAAAAACTGAACCCAAAATCCCCAAAAATACCCAAAAACTGCCCCAAAACACCAAAAACTGCCCCGAAATCCCAAAAACTGAGCCCAAAATACCCAAAACTGCCTCAAAACACCCAAAAATACCCAAAAACTGAACCCAAAATCCCCAAAAATACCCAAAAACTGCCCCAAAACACCAAAAACTGCCCCGAAATCCCAAAAACTGAGCCCAAAATACCCAAAACTGCCTCAAAACACCCAAAAATACCCAAAAACTGAACCCAAAATCCCCAAAAATACCCAAAAACTGCCCCAAAACACCAAAAACTGCCCCGAAATCCCAAAAACTGAGCCCAAAATACCCAAAACTGCCTCAAAACACCCAAAAATACCCAAAAACTGAACCCAAAATCCCCAAAAATACCCAAAAACTGCCCCAAAACACCAAAAACTGCCCCGAAATCCCAAAAACTGAGCCCAAAATACCCAAAACTGCCTCAAAACACCCAAAAATACCCAAAAACTGAACCCAAAATCCCCAAAAATACCCAAAAACTGCCCCAAAACACCAAAAACTGCCCCGAAATCCCAAAAACTGAGCCCAAAATACCCAAAACTGCCTCAAAACACCCAAAAATACCCAAAAACTGAACCCAAAATCCCCAAAAATACCCAAAAACTGCCCCAAAACACCAAAAACTGCCCCGAAATCCCAAAAACTGAGCCCAAAATACCCAAAACTGCCTCAAAACACCCAAAAATACCCAAAAACTGAACCCAAAATCCCCAAAAATACCCAAAAACTGCCCCAAAACACCAAAAACTGCCCCGAAATCCCAAAAACTGAGCCCAAAATACCCAAAACTGCCTCAAAACACCCAAAAATACCCAAAAACTGAACCCAAAATCCCCAAAAATACCCAAAAACTGCCCCAAAACACCAAAAACTGCCCCGAAATCCCAAAAACTGAGCCCAAAATACCCAAAACTGCCTCAAAACACCCAAAAATACCCAAAAACTGAACCCAAAATCCCCAAAAATACCCGAAAACTGCCCCAAAACACCAAAAACTGCCCCGAAATGCCAAAAACTGAGCCCAAAACCACAGAACTGAACCCAAAAAAACCAAAAACCTGAGCCCAAAATACCCAAAACTGCCTCAAAATACCCAAAAATACCCAAAAACTGAACCCAAAATCCCCAAAAATACCCAAAAACTGCCCCAAAACACCAAAAACTGCCCCGAAATCCCAAAAACTGAGCCCAAAATACCCAAAACTGCCTCAAAACACCCAAAAATACCCAAAAACTGAACCCAAAATCCCCAAAAATACCCAAAAACTGCCCCAAAACACCAAAAACTGCCCCGAAATCCCAAAAACTGAGCCCAAAATACCCAAAACTGCCTCAAAACACCCAAAAATACCCAAAAACTGAACCCAAAATCCCCAAAAATACCCGAAAACTGCCCCAAAACACCAAAAACTGCCCCGAAATGCCAAAAACTGAGCCCAAAACCACAGAACTGAACCCAAAAAAACCAAAACCTGAGCCCAAAATACCCAAAACTGCCTCAAAATACCCAAAAATACCCAAAAACTGCCCCAAAACCCCAGAGCTGAACCCAAACCACCAAAAACTGCCCTAAAACTGCCCTAAAGGGCCCAAAACGGAGCCTAAAACTCCAGAACTGAACCCAAAACTGAACCAAAACTGAACCAAAAACCCCAAACCGAGCCCAAAACCCCAAATTTGAACCCGAAACCCAGCAAAACTGACCCAAAACCGCCCAAAACATCCCCAAAACTGACCCAAAACTCCAGAAGGGAACCCTAAATCCCCAAAAGTGACCCAAAACTGACCAAAAAACCCAAAACTGACCCAAAACTGAGCCCAGAACCCCAAAACTGAAGCCAAAATCCCCAAACCCTCCCCAAAACACCCCTAAAACCGAACCCAAACCCCCAGAACCGAACCCAAACCCCTAAAACCGAACCCAAAACCCCAAAAACGAACCCAAAAACCCCAAAACTGAACCCAAAACCCCCAGAACTGAACCCAAAATCCCCAAACCCGAGCCCAGAACCCCAAACCCGAGCCCAAAACACTCCCAGAACCGAACCCAAACCCCCATAACCGAACCCAAAAACCCCAAAACCGAACCCAAAAACCCCAAAACCGAACCCAAAAACCCCAGAACCGAACCCAAAACCCCAAACCCTCCCCAAAACACCCCTAAAACTGAGCCCAAACCCCCAAAACCGAACCCAAAATCCCCAAAACTGAACCCAAAAACCCCACGAGCCCAAAACACTCCTAAAACCGAACCCAAACCCCCAGAACCGAACCCAAAAACCCCAGAACCGAACCCAAAACCCCAAACCCTCCCCAAAACACCCCTAAAACTGAGCCCAAACCCCCAAAACCGAACCCAAAATCCCCAAAACTGAACCCAAAAACCCCAAAATCGAACCCAAAATCCCCAAACCGAACCCAAAACCCCAAAACCGAACCCAAAAACCCCAAAATCGAACCCAAAATCCCCAAACCCGAACCCAAAATCCCCAAAACTGAGCCCAAAACCCCAAAACCGAACCCAAAATCCCCAAACCCGAACCCAAAATCCCCAGAACCGCCCCCCCCCCGCACTCACCCCCGCGCTGCTGCCGCGGCTCCCGGCGGCTCCTGCGGGGACAGCGCGGTCACCGGGGGGGACACGGGCGCGCCCCCTCCCCAAAAACACCCCCCAGGCGCCCCCACCTGAGCCCCCTCCCCAAAAACACCCCCCAGGCGCCCCCACCTGAGCCCTGTTCCCGCTCCGGTTCTGTTCCCGCTCCGGTCCGGTTCCCGTCACCGATCCGGTTCCCGGTTTCGATCCCGGCCCGCTCCGGTTCGGTTCGGGCCCGGCTCCGGTTCCGCTCCCTGCTCCGGTTCTGCTCAAAGCCGCCGCCGGGGCTCGCTCCGGTTCCGGTGCCGTTCCAGCCCGGCTCCGGTTCCGCTCCGGTTCCGCTCCGGTTCGGGCTGTGCCGGTGCCCGCTCCGGGGTTCGCTCCCGGTCCGGTTCGCTCCCGGTCCGGTTCGCTCCCGGTCCGGTTCGGTCCCGGTCCGGTTCGACTGGGAGGGACTGGGAGGGACTGGGATGGACTGGGATGGACTGGGAGGGACTGGGAGGGACTGGGATGGACTGGGATGGACTGGGAGGGACTGGGAGAAACTGGGATGGACTGGGATGGACTGGGAGGGACTGGGAGGGACTGGGAGGGACTGGAATGGACTGGAATGGACTGGGATGGACTGGGATGGACTGGGATAAACTGGGAGGGACTGGGAGGGACTGGGAGGGACTGGGATAAACTGGGATGGACTGGGACGGACTGGGAGGGACTGGGACAGACCGGGATCAGCGTACTGGTGTCCCTGTGGTGGCCGAACTGGTGTCACTGGTATCTGTACTGGTTATACTGGTTATACTGGTGTCTGTACTGGTGTCACTGGTGTCTGTACTGGTTATACTGGTTATACTGGTGTCTGTACTGGTGTCACTGGTTATACTGGTCACACTGGTGTCCCTGGTGTCACTGCTGTCTGTCTGTACTGGTTATACTGGTTATACTGGTGTCTGTACTGGTGTCACTGGTTATACTGGTCACACTGGTGTCCCTGGTGTCACTGCTGTCTGTCTGTACTGGTTATACTGGTTATACTGGTGTCTGTACTGGTGTCACTGGTTATACTGGTCACACCGGTGTCCCTGCTGTCACTGGTGTCACTGGTTATCCTGGTTATACTGGTGTCACTGGTTATACTGGTTATACTGGTGTCACTGGTTATACTGGTTATACTGGTGTCACTGGTTATACTGGTTATACTGGTGTCACTGGTTATACTGGTGTCTGTACTGGTTATACTGGTGTCACTGGTTATACTGGTTATACTGGTGTCACTGGTTATACTGGTGTCACTGGTTATACTGGTCACACTGGTGTCGCCGCTGTCCCCTCACCGCCCCTCCCCCAGCCGGGCCAAGGGCGCCGCGGTCGCTCCCAGTCGATGCCGGGTCCATACTGGGAGTGTCCCAGTTCAAACTGGGACTGTCCGATCGATAATGGGCGGGGCCCATCGATAATGGGCGGATCCCATCGATAATGGGCGGGTCCCAGTTCAAACTGGGCGGGTCCCAGTTCCAAGTGGGCGGGTCCCAGTTCCAAGTGGGCGGGTCCCAGTTCCAAGTGGGCGGGTCCCAGTTCCAAGTGGGCGGGTCCCAGTTCCAAGTGGGCGGGTCCCAGTTCCAAGTGGGCGGGTCCCAGTTCCAAGTGGGCGGGTCCCAGTTCCAAGTGGGCGGGTCCCAGTTCCAAGTGGGCGGGTCCCAGTTCCAAGTGGGCGGGTCCCAGTTCCAAGTGGGCGGGTCCCAGTTCCAAGTGGGCGGGTCCCAGTTCCAAGTGGGCGGGTCCCAGTTCCAAGTGGGCGGGTCCCAGTTCCAAGTGGGCGGGTCCCAGTTCCAAGTGGGCGGGTCCCAGTTCCAAGTGGGCGGGTCCCAGTTCCAAGTGGGCGGGTCCCAGTTCCAAGTGGGCGGGTCTGGGAGGGACTGGGATGGACTGGGAGGGACTGGGAGGGACTGGGATGGACTGGGATGGACTGGGAGGGACTGGGAGGGACTGGGATGGACTGGGATGGACTGGGATAAACTGGGATGGACTGGGATGGACTGGGACGGACTGGGATGGACTGGGATGGACTGGGATGGACTGGGATAAACTGGGATGGACTGGGATGGACTGGGACGGACTGGGGGGGACTGGGACAGACCGGGATCAGCGTACTGGTGTCCCTGTGGTGGCCGAACTGGTGTCACTGGTGTCTGTACTGGTTATACTGGTTATACTGGTGTCTGTACTGGTGTCACTGGTTATACTGGTCACACTGGTGTCCCTGGTGTCACTGCTGTCTGTCTGTACTGGTTATACTGGTTATACTGGTGTCTGTACTGGTGTCACTGGTTATACTGGTCACACCGGTGTCCCTGCTGTCACTGGTGTCACTGGTTATCCTGGTTATACTGGTGTCACTGGTTATACTGGTTATACTGGTGTCCCTGCTGTCCCTGCTGTCTGTACTGGTTATACTGGTTATACCGGTGTCACTGGTTATACTGGTGTCACTGGTTATACTGGTGTCTGTACTGGTTATACTGGTGTCACTGGTTATACTGGTTATACTGGTGTCACTGGTGTCACTGGTGTCACTGGTGTCACTGGTGTCACTGGTTATACTGGTGTCACTGGTGTCGCCGCTGTCCCCTCACCGCCCCTCCCCCAGGCGGGCCAAGGGCGCCGCGGTCGCTCCCAGTCGATGCCGGGTCCATACTGGGAGTGTCCCAGTTCAAACTGGGACTGTCCGATCGATAATGGGCGGGGCCCATCGATAATGGGCGGATCCCATCGATAATGGGCGGGTCCCAGTTCAAACTGGGCGGGTCCCAGTTCCAAGTGGGCGGGTCCCAGTTCCAAGTGGGCGGGTCCCAGTTCCAAGTGGGCGGGTCCCAGTTCAAACTGGGCGGGTCCCAGTTCCAAGTGGGCGGGTCCCAGTTCCAAGTGGGCGGGTCCCAGTTCCAAGTGGGCGGGTCCCAGTTCCAAGTGGGCGGGTCCCAGTTCCAAGTGGGCGGGTCCCAGTTCCAAGTGGGCGGGTCCCAGTTCCAAGTGGGCGGGTCCCAGAGTTCAAAGTGGGCGGGTCCCAGTTCAAACTGGGCGGGTCCCAGTTCCAAGTGGGCGGGTCCCAGTTCCAAGTGGGCGGGTCCCAGTTCCAAGTGGGCGGGACCCAGTTTCAAGTGGGCGGGGCCCAGC
>NW_024504742.1:8365-12711 GCF_017590055.1 Onychostruthus taczanowskii
GGGTGGTTTGTGGGGGTTTTTGTGGTTTTTGGGGGATTTGAGGGTTTTTTGAGGGATTTGGGGGGGTTTTGAGGGATGTTGGGGGGGTTAGGGGGATTCTGAGGGATTTCGGGGATTTTGGGGGATTTCAGGGAGTTTTGAGGGATTTTGGGGGGTTTTGAGGGATGTTGGGGGGGTTAGGGGGATTCTGAGGGATTTCGGGGATTTTTGTGGGGAATTCGGGGATTTTGAGGGATTTTTGTGGAGAATTCGGGGATTTTGAGGGATTTTTGTGGAGAATTCGGGGATTTTGAGGGATTTTTGTGGGGAATTCGGGGATTTTGAGGGATTTTTGTGGAGAATTCGGGGATTTTGAGGGATTTTTGTGGAGAATTCGGGGATTTTGAGGGATTTTTGTGGAGAATTCGGGGATTTTGAGGGATTTTTGTGGAGAATTCGGGGATTTTGAGGGATTTTTGTGGAGAATTCGGGGATTTTGAGGGATTTTTGTGGGGAATTCGGAGATTTTGGGGGATTTTTGTGGAGAATTCGGAGATTTTGAGGGATTTTTGTGGGGAATTCGGAGATTTTGGGGGATTTTTGTGGAGAATTCGGAGATTTTGAGGGATTTTTGTGGGGAATTCGGGGATTTTGAGGGATTTTTGTGGAGAATTCGGGGATTTTTGTGGGGATTTGTGGGGAATTCGGGGATTTTGAGGGATTTTTGTGGGGAATTCGGGGATTTTGAGGGATTTTTGTGGGGAATTCGGAGATTTTCGGGGCTTTTGGGGGATTCCGGGGCCGCGAGGGCGGTCGGGTCCATTTGGTGGTCCGGAGGGGGAGAGTCAATGCCCATTGGGGGGTCCTTGGGGGGCACTTTTTGGGGAAAAGATGCTATTTTTGGCTCAGGACGGATCTCAGGTGCTCAGGGGGTGGCTGCGGGGGGGGTCACGCCGTGCTTTTGGGGGGAAATCGATCATTTTGGGCTCAACTTTGGGCATTTTTGGCCCCTCCCGCCTCACGGTGGCTCCGCCCCGTTTTCCCCGCCGCCGCCATCTTGGCCGCGGGCACGCGACGCCGCGCGAGGCCCCGCCCACTCCCGGGCGGTGCCGGGGGCGTGGCTGAGGGCGTGGTTTGGCCCGTGACGCAGGGGGAAGCCCCGGCTCTGATTGGCCGGCGGCGCTGTCAATCACGCGGCTGACGCGGCCGGGCCGGAGCGCGGCGGAGCCGAGGTTGGGGGGGGAGGGGCGGATTTGGGGGGTCCCCTAAACAAAAATTGGGGGTTTTAAACAAAAATGGGGGTTTGGTTTCTTTGGGGGGAGGGGATTGAGGGACCCCCCCCCCAAAATCGGGGAGGGGGCGCTGAAATGAGACCCCCCCCCAGTGAAGGAGGAGGGATGGGAATGGAGGAAATCAAAGAAAATGAAA
Organism: Onychostruthus taczanowskii; assembly: GCF_017590055.1. Taxonomy (NCBI): domain Eukaryota; kingdom Metazoa; phylum Chordata; class Aves; order Passeriformes; family Passeridae; genus Onychostruthus; species Onychostruthus taczanowskii. The sequence continues at coordinate 9,773 of NW_024504742.1, forward strand.
TAAAATCCCCCAAAATTGAAGAAAAATCCCCCAGAATTAAAGAAAAATCCCAAAAATTAAAGAGAATTAACCCCAAATTAAAGAAAAATCCCCAAAATTAAAAAAATTCCCCAAAATTAAAAAAAAAATCCCCAAAATTAAAGAGAATTTTTAAAGAGAATTCACCCAAAATTAAAGAAATTCCCCAAAATTAAAGAGAATTCCCCCAAAATTAAAGAGAAATCCCCCAAAATTAAAGAGAATTTTTAAAGAGAATTCACCCAAAAGTAAAGAAATTCCCCAAAATTAAAGAGAATTCCCCCAAAATTAAAGAGAAATCCCCCAAAATTAAAGAGAATTTTTAAAGAGAATTCACCCAAAAGTAAAGAAATTCCCCAAAATTAAAGAGAATTCCCCCAAAATTAAAGAGAAATCCCCCAAAATTAAAGAGAATTTTTAAAGAGAATTCACCCAAAAGTAAAGAAATTCCCCAAAATTAAAGAGAATTCCCCCAAAATTAAAGAGAAATCCCCCAAAATTAAAGAGAATTTTTAAAGAGAATTCACCCAAAAGTAAAGAAATTCCCCAAAATTAAAGAGAATTCCCCCAAAATTAAAGAGAAATCCCCCAAAATTAAAGAGAATTTTTAAAGAGAATTCACCCAAAAGTAAAGAAATTCCCCAAAATTAAAGAGAATTCCCCCAAAATTAAAGAGAAATCCCCCAAAATTAAAGAGAATTTTTAAAGAGAATTCACCCAAAAGTAAAGAAATTCCCCAAAATTAAAGAGAATTCCCCCAAAATTAAAGAGAAATCCCCCAAAATTAAAGAGAATTTTTAAAGAGAATTCACCCAAAAGTAAAGAAATTCCCCAAAATTAAAGAGAATTCCCCCAAAATTAAAGAGAAATCCCCCAAAATTAAAGAGAATTTTTAAAGAGAATTCACCCAAAAGTAAAGAAATTCCCCAAAATTAAAGAGAATTCCCCCAAAATTAAAGAGAAATCCCCCAAAATTAAAGAGAATTTTTAAAGAGAATTCACCCAAAAGTAAAGAAATTCCCCAAAATTAAAGAGAATTCCCCCAAAATTAAAGAGAAATCCCCCAAAATTAAAGAGAATTTTTAAAGAGAATTCACCCAAAAGTAAAGAAATTCCCCAAAATTAAAGAGAATTCCCCCAAAATTAAAGAGAAATCCCCCAAAATTAAAGAGAATTTTTAAAGAGAATTCACCCAAAAGTAAAGAAATTCCCCAAAATTAAAGAGAATTCCCCCAAAATTAAAGAGAAATCCCCCAAAATTAAAGAGAATTTTTAAAGAGAATTCACCCAAAAGTAAAGAAATTCCCCAAAATTAAAGAGAATTCCCCCAAAATTAAAGAGAAATCCCCCAAAATTAAAGAGAATTTTTAAAGAGAATTCACCCAAAAGTAAAGAAATTCCCCAAAATTAAAGAGAATTCCCCCAAAATTAAAGAGAAATCCCCCAAAATTAAAGAGAATTTTTAAAGAGAATTCACCCAAAAGTAAAGAAATTCCCCAAAATTAAAGAGAATTCCCCCAAAATTAAAGAGAAATCCCCCAAAATTAAAGAGAATTTTTAAAGAGAATTCACCCAAAAGTAAAGAAATTCCCCAAAATTAAAGAGAATTCCCCCAAAATTAAAGAGAAATCCCCCAAAATTAAAGAGAATTTTTAAAGAGAATTCACCCAAAAGTAAAGAAATTCCCCAAAATTAAAGAGAATTCCCCCAAAATTAAAGAGAAATCCCCCAAAATTAAAGAGAATTTTTAAAGAGAATTCACCCAAAAGTAAAGAAATTCCCCAAAATTAAAGAGAATTCCCCCAAAATTAAAGAGAAATCCCCCAAAATTAAAGAGAATTATAAAAACCCGGGTTTTGTAAAGAAATGTGGATTTTTTTTAACGAAAATGGGGGGTTTTAAACAAAAATTGGGGGTTTTAAACAAAAATGGGGGTTTGGTTTCTTTGGGGGGAGGGGATTGAGGGACCCCCCCCCCAAAATCGGGGAGGGGGCGCTGAAATGAGACCCCCCCCCAGTGAAGGAGGAGGGATGGGAATGGAGGAAATCAAAGAAAATGAAATAAAATCCCCCAAAATTGAAGAAAAATCCCCCAGAATTAAAGAAAAATCCCAAAAATTAAAGAGAATTAACCCCAAATTAAAGAAAAATCCCCAAAATTAAAAAAATTCCCCAAAATTAAAAAAAAAATCCCCAAAATTAAAGAGAATTTTTAAAGAGAATTCACCCAAAATTAAAGAAATTCCCCAAAATTAAAGAGAATTCCCCCAAAATTAAAGAGAAATCCCCCAAAATTAAAGAGAATTTTTAAAGAGAATTCACCCAAAATTAAAGAGAATTCCCCAAAATTTAAAAAATTCGCCAAAATTAAAGAGAATTCACCAAAATTTAAAAAATTCCCCAAAATTTAAGAGAATTCACCCAAAATTAAAGAGAAGTCCCCAAAATTTCTTTAATTTTGGGGATTTTTCTTTAATTTTGGGGATTTTTCTTTAATTTTGGGGATTTTTCTTTAATTTTGGGGGATTCTCTTTAATTTTGGGTGGGCACCCAAAATTCGCCAAAATTAAAGAGAATTCACCAAAATTTAAAAAATTCCCCAAAATTTAAGAGAATTCACCCAAAATTAAAGAGAATTAACCCAAATTTAAAGAAAAATCCCCAAAATTAAAGGAAAATCCCCAAAATTAAAAAGAATTCACCCAAAATTTAAAAAATTCCCCAAAATATAAGAGAATTCACCCAAAATTAAAGAGAAGTCCCCAAAATTTCTTTAATTTTGGGGATTTTTCTTTAATTTTGGGGATTTTTCTTTAATTTTGGGGGATTCTCTTTAATTTTGGGTGGGCACCCCCTCCCCAAATCCTGGGGGGTGCCCTGAACGACCCCAAAACTCCAAAATCCCCCCAAAATCTCCCCAAA
>NW_024504743.1:0-416 GCF_017590055.1 Onychostruthus taczanowskii
AATCAAAGGCTGTTTCCTACTGTGCCATATTCCAAATATGCTAATTGCTAATTAACTTATGTTTAGTCACTATAAATTTTACATCAAATGCTGCAGAAATGTTTCTGCTGGAGCATCATCATGCCCAGAGTCTAAACATTTAATTGAAGGCCTAAGATCAATCAAGTTCATGTTTACAGTTGATTTAAGGATTAGTTATATTATTTACATTACCCCAAAAGAGAAACAAATCATTGGAACAATTAAAATACAACTGCAATGGGTTTAAAAATAAACTGGTGCACAGAAGGTGTTTCTTTTGAACAGACCCTGGAAGTGACTTGTTAAACTAATTGCCTTAACACAGTGAAAAAACTCTGAAAAATCAAGGGGAAATAGTAAAAATGGCATGGTTTGTGTTTTGGGATAGAAATGAG
>NW_024504744.1:0-416 GCF_017590055.1 Onychostruthus taczanowskii
CAGCTCAAACATTGACTCAAATCCTGATAATTTGCCCCAGACTGTGACCCTTCATTTTCCCCATCCTCCTCCTGCTCATCCTGCTCCTGCTGCTCACTCCCAGGTGGGTCCTGCCCCTTTTTCCAGCTGGCCCTGCCCACTTCTGTCCCCCAGCCAATCCATCCCCTCATCCCCATCTCCCCTTGTTCCCGCAGGGCTCCGGGCGGCCGTGACCCTGCTGGAGTCCGGGGGGGACCTCCAGCCCCCCGGGGGGTCCCTGCGCCTCCTCTGCCGAGGGCCCGGCTTCGATTTTGGGAAGTTTGCCATGTTCTGGGTCCGCCAGAGACCCGGGCAGGCGCTGGAGTGTGTTGCGAGCATCAGCAGAAGCAGCGGCAGCACCGACTACGCGGATTCGGTCAAGGGCCGGTTCACGATGG
>NW_024504745.1:0-415 GCF_017590055.1 Onychostruthus taczanowskii
AACGTCACACCTGGGACAGGTGAGGGGACATCGGGAATCCCGGAATTCCAGAAAAATCCCAGAATTCCAGGAAAAATTCCACAATTCCTGAAAAAAGGGGGGGGAAATACCGAAAAACGGGGGGAAAAAATGGGAAAAAATGGGAAAAAACCCCCAAAATTCTACGCCCAAAACTCGACCTGGAACAGCACACCTGGGACAGGTGAGGGGGACATCGGGAATTCCCGGGAAAACCCCAAAATCCCCAAAAAATTCCCCGAAAATTCCCCAAAAAATCCCTAAAATCCCAAAAAAAATCCCCCAAAAATCCCCAAAAAATTCCCACAAAACCCCCCAAAAATCCCCAGAAAACATCACCAAAATCCCCCAAAAGTCCCCCAAAAAATCGCCCAAAAATCCCCAAAACATCCCCCAA
>NW_024504746.1:0-415 GCF_017590055.1 Onychostruthus taczanowskii
GATGCCCCATTAAAAATCCCAAATTTTTTTGATTTTCCTTTGCCAAAAACCCCCAAAAAATTCAATTTTTCCCCCTTAAAAATCCCAAATTTTTGGGAATTTTTTTAGGAATTTTCCTGGGAACTTTCCTATTCAAAAACCCCAAAATTTCCAATTTTTCCCCATTAAAAATCCAAATTTTTTTTGGAATTTCCTTTGCAAAAAAACCCAAAAAAAATCCATTTTTCCTCCTTAAAAATCCCAATTTTTTTTGATTTTCCTTTGACAAAAACCCCCAAAAAATTCCATTTTTCCCCCTTAAAAACCCCAAATTTTCTTGAATTTTTCTGGAATTTTTCTGGGACTTTTCCTATCAAAAACCCCAATTTTTCCTCCTTAAAAATCCAAATTTTTTTGAAATTCCTTTGCAAAAAAA
>NW_024504747.1:0-415 GCF_017590055.1 Onychostruthus taczanowskii
AGTGTGATAAATATATTATAGCTTAGAGCTTTGCATAATATTAAAATAGAAACTGTGCACTGCTAAATACTTTTATTTGTGTAACTAACTCAAAGTTTTGAAATAGGTGTGAAATAGCTGTTGATTCATTTGTGTATTATGTCATCTGAATAATGAGATAACAGTGACAACAATCAGGACACCAAGAGAAAGATTTGCTACTGACTCTCCACTTTTCAGGAACTGTCAGAACAACAGAATGGAACATCGAGAAGAAATAAAATACTTTGATTTAATCTACAGGACGGCCTGAAGACAAGTCAAAGTTAAAACGAAGCAACATAATTCCCAGAACATGTAAAATCATAGGAATGTTTGAATACCTATAACCTCATTCATATGCATCTAACCAATGTAATGAAAAGTATATAAGAAA
>NW_024504748.1:0-415 GCF_017590055.1 Onychostruthus taczanowskii
CGGGATTTTGGTTAAAAACGGGGTTTGCGGGAAAAACGGGGTTTGGGGGGGAAAAAGGGGTTTGGGTTAAAAACCGTGTTTGGGGGGAAAACGGGACTGGGGGAGCCGCGCGGCTGGGCCGAGGTTTAGGGTGAAAACACGGGATTTTGGTTAAAAACCGGGTTTAGGGGGAAAAAAAGGGTTTGGGTTGAAAAACGGGGTTTGGGGTAAAACCCGGGGTTTGGGGGGGAAAACGGGGTTTGGGTTAAAAACCCGGTTTTGGGGTGAAACTCCGGGTTTTAGGGGCGTTTTTCTGGTTCACACTCGGTGTTTATATGGGGATTTTTAGTTTTTTTTCAGGGATTTTTAGTTTTTTCAGTATATTTTGGGGTTTTTTTCTCGGGATTTTGTTTTTTTTCTGGGATTTTGGGGTTTT
>NW_024504749.1:0-415 GCF_017590055.1 Onychostruthus taczanowskii
AGGCCAGGTAGATGACATCAGTTACTCCTCCCTCATCCACCAGTGCCCTCACTCACCATGGAAGGCCCTCAAATCTGCCAGTGAAGCCATGCTGGCTGTTGCAAATCACTTCCTTACTTTCCACGTACCTTGGTATAATTTCCAGGGGGACCTACTCCATGATCTTGCCAGACACAGAGGATGAGACTGAGCCTGTGGTGTCCTTGGTCTTCATTATTTTCCTTTTTAAAAGATGGGAGGGGGTATGTTTCCGCTTTTGCAGTCAGTGGGAGCTTTACAAGATTGCCACATCTGATCTGAGAAAGGAGAGAGTGGGACAGAGGATGACCTAGACAAAGAAATAATGCATGTAGAGGAATAAAAGTTGTCAAGATTTGCTGGCTGCATTAGTTAGAAACATGGTGTGCATTTAATG
>NW_024504750.1:0-415 GCF_017590055.1 Onychostruthus taczanowskii
GGGGACACGGGGACATCAGGGACATCACGGACACGGGGACATCGGGACATCAGGGGACACCAGGGACACTCAGGGACACGGGGACACAGAGGGGATTGGGGACACTCAGGGACACGGGGACATCAGGGACACCGAGGGGACACGGGGACACTGAGGGGACACGGGGACATCGGGGACACCAGGGACATCGGGGACATCAGGGACACAGAGGGGACATGGGGACATCAGGGGGACATTGGGGACATCGGGGTCCCTGGGGACATTGGGGACACCAGGGGGACACTGGGGACATCGAGGGCACAGGGGACAGTGGGGACACCCGGCCTGGGGACAGTGGGGACACCGAGGGGACATTTGGGGGGTGTGAGGTGATATGGGAAGATCAAGGGGGAACATGGGAAGAATTTGGGGACAT
>NW_024504751.1:0-415 GCF_017590055.1 Onychostruthus taczanowskii
AGTAATAATAGTAATAGTAATAATAATTATATAGAGTAAATGGCAAGGACTTTTGCCCTTGCTGTTGTGGGAGTAGGACTCAGCTGTGTTCCATACTGAGCGTCCATGTAGGATCCTCTGTTCCTTTCTCAGCTTCTGAGTGTTTTTGTTTCCACTCTAATATCACGCCAGCTACTGATAGGATTTTATAAAGCATATAGTTCTGTTAAAATCTTCTAGGAAGCTTTCTGAAGTGAATTTCTCTTTCCCTGAGCAATTCCAGAGAAGTAAAATGAAGCTATCTGATGGATGTAAGAGTCAGTAGGGTCGGGAATGACAAGACTATGTAGAGCTCAAATTTAACTCTAGATACATGTCAAGATCCGATAACTAAGATTCTTAGAAATGCTTCTGCCCAAATTAAGGTGCAAATGAG
>NW_024504752.1:0-414 GCF_017590055.1 Onychostruthus taczanowskii
GCTCCCAGCGGGGCCGCGGGGGGGCTGGGGGGGCTCTGACCGAGGCAGGAGCGGCCGTCGGGGCCGAGGCTGAAGCCGGCGTGGCAGCGGCAGGCGAAGGCGCCGGGGGAGTTGGCGCAGCTGTGCTGGCACCAGCGGAACTGGCACTCGTCCTCATCTGCGCCAAAAGCGGCCAAAAATACCCCAAAAACCATCCCGTGAACACCCCCTAGAACTCACACCCAGCACTCGAATTAATCTGCACCGAAAACGGCCAAATGCGCCCCAAAAACACCCCGTGAACACCCCCTAGAACTCACACCCAGCACTCGAATTAATCTGCACCAAAAACGGCCAAATCCACACCAAAATCACCCAAAAACCATCCCGTGAGCACCCCCTAGAACCCACACCCAGCACTCGTCCTCATCTGCA
>NW_024504753.1:0-9446 GCF_017590055.1 Onychostruthus taczanowskii
TTTTTTGGGATTTCTTTGGGGTAACTCCCTTTTTGGGCTTTTTGGGCTGGGATTTTTGGGGATTTTTTGGGATTTTTGGGGGATTTTTGGGTGGGATTTTGTGTAATAATTCCCATTTTGGAGTTTTTGGGGTGGGATTTTTGGGGTTTTTGGGATTTTTTTGGGACTAACTCCTATTTTGGGGTTTTTGGAATGGGATTTTTGGGATTTTTTGGGGTTTTTTTGGGACTAACTCCTATTTTGGGGTTTTTGGAGTGGAATTTTTGGGATTTTTTTGGGTGTAACTCAGGGTTTGGGGCTTTTTTGGGGCAGATTTTTGGGATTTTTTTGGGTGTAACTCAGGGTTTGGGGGGTTTTGGGGTGGATTTTTGGGATATTTTGGGATTTTTGGGGGTTTTTAGAGTGGTTTTTTTGGGTCTAACTCAGGGTTTGGGGCTTTTTTGGGGCAGATTTTTGAGATTATTTTGGGATTTTTTGGGTGTAACTCAGGGTTTGGGGGTTTTTGGGGTGGATTTTTGGGATAATTTGGGATTTTGGGGGTTTTTAGAGTGGTTTTTTGGGGATTTTTTTGGGTCTAACTAAGGGTTTGGGGATTTTTGGGGTGGATTTTTGGGATTTTTTGGGGGTTTTTAGAGTGGTTTTTTTGGGATTTTTTTGGGTGTAACTCAGGGTTTGGGGGTTTTTGGGGTGGATTTTTGGGATATTTTTGGGATTTTTGGGGGTTTTTAGAGTGGTTTTTTGGGGATTTTTTTGGGTGTAACTCAGGGTTAGGGCTTTTTTGGGGTGGATTTTTGGGATTTTTGGGATTTTTTTGGGTGTAACTCAGGGTTTGGGGGGTTTTTGGGGTGGATTTTTGGGATTTTTGGGGGTTTTTAGAGCGGTTTTTTTAGGATTTTTTTGGGTCTAACTGGGGATTTTTGGTCTTTTTTGGAGTTTCCGGGCCGGGATTTTTTTGGGGGGATTTTAACTCCGTGTCAGGCTGTTGTTTTGGGGTTGATTTTTGGGGCGTGACCGGGGAATTTTGGGGTTCCAGGTGTGGGACGTGACCACCCAGGATCTGTGCTCGGGCTCCGCCTCCCTGGACGGATTCCGGGGTCTCGTTTTCGTGGGGGGCTTCAGCTACGCCGACGTGCTGGGCTCGGCCAAGGGTGAGACGGACCCCAAAATCACCCCAAAAAATCCAAAATCAGCCCCAAAAAACCCAAAATCCGCCCCAAAACGGCGGGGAAACAATCCCAGGGAATGGCACAAAAATCCCACAAAAATCCTCAAAGAAATCCCACAAAAATCCCATAAAAATCCCACAAAATGACACAAAAATCCACAAAAAAATCCACAAAAATCCTCCAAAAAAACTCCCAAAAATCCTCCAAAAATTCCCAAAAAATCCCCAAAACATCTGACAATAATCCCACAAAAATCCCCCAAAATTCCCCAAAGCAGCCCCTCCCTGAGCAGTTTTTGGGGTTCGGCTACGCCGACGTGCTGGGCTCGGCCAAGGGTGAGATGGACCCCAAAAAACCCAAAATCCGCCCCAAAACGGCGGGGAAACAATCCCAGGGAATGGCACAAAAATCCCCCAAAAATTCCCCAAAATCCTTAAAGAAATCCCACAAAAATCCCATAAAAATCCCACAAAATGACACAAAAATCCTCCAAAAAAACTCCCCAAAATCCTCAACAAATTCCCGAAAACTGTCCAAAAATTCCCAAAAAAATCCCACAGAAATCCCACAAAAAGACACAAAAATCCACAAAAAAATCCAAAAAAAATCCACCAAAATCCTCCAAAAAAACTCCCAAAAAATCCTCCAAAAATTCCCAAAAAATCCCATAAAATCCCCAAAACATCCGACAATAATCCCCCAAAACATCCATAAAAATCCTCCAGAAATCCCCCAAAAACTCCAAAACCCACCCCAAACACCCCAAAATCCACCCCAGAAATCCCATAAAAATCCCACAAAAATCCCACAAAAATCCTCAAAGAAATCCCATAAAAATCCCACAGAATTACACAAATATCCACAAAAAAACCACAAAAATCCTCCAAAAAAATTCCCAAAAACTGTCCAAAAATCCCAAAAAAATCCTACAAAAATCTCACAAAAAGACAAAAAAATCCACAAAAATCCTCCAAAAATTCCCAAAAACTGTCCAAAAATTCCCAAAAACTGTCCAAAAATTCCCAAAAACTGTCCAAAAATTCCCAAAAACTGTCCAAAAATTCCCAAAAACTGTCCAAAAATTCCCAAAAACTGTCCAAAAATTCCCAAAAACTGTCCAAAAATTCCCAAAAACTGTCCAAAAATTCCCAAAAACTGTCCAAAAATTCCCAAAAACTGTCCAAAAATTCCCAAAAACTGTCCAAAAATTCCCAAAAACTGTCCAAAAATTCCCAAAAACTGTCCAAAAATTCCCAAAAACTGTCCAAAAATTCCCAAAAACTGTCCAAAAATTCCCAAAAAATCCCAAAATCCCCCAAAAAATCCCCAAAAATCTCAAAGAAATCCCATAAAATGACACAAAAATCCCCCAAAAATCCCACAGAATTACACAAATATCCACAAAATATCCACGAAAAATCCACAAAAATCCTCCAAAAAAACTCGCCAAAATCCCCAAAAATTCCCAAAAACTGTCAAAAAATCCCACAAAAATCCCATAAAAATCTCACAAAATGACACAAAAATCCACAAAAAATCCACAAAAAAATCCACAAAAATCCTCCAAAAAAACTCGCCAAAATCCCCAAAAATTCCCAAAAACTGTCAAAAAATCCCACAAAAATCCCATAAAAATCTCACAAAATGACACAAAAATCCACAAAAAATCCACAAAAAAATCCACAAAAATCCTCCAAAAAAACTCGCCAAAATCCCCAAAAATTCCCAAAAACTGTCAAAAAATCCCACAAAAATCCCATAAAAATCTCACAAAATGACACAAAAATCCACAAAAAATCCACAAAAAAATCCACAAAAATCCTCCAAAAAAACTCGCCAAAATCCCCAAAAATTCCCAAAAACTGTCAAAAAATCCCACAAAAATCCCATAAAAATCTCACAAAATGACACAAAAATCCACAAAAAATCCACAAAAAAATCCACAAAAATCCTCCAAAAAAACTCGCCAAAATCCCCAAAAATTCCCAAAAACTGTCAAAAAATCCCACAAAAATCCCATAAAAATCTCACAAAATGACACAAAAATCCACAAAAAATCCACAAAAAAATCCACAAAAATCCTCCAAAAAAACTCGCCAAAATCCCCAAAAATTCCCAAAAACTGTCAAAAAATCCCACAAAAATCCCATAAAAATCTCACAAAATGACACAAAAATCCACAAAAAATCCACAAAAAAATCCACAAAAATCCTCCAAAAAAACTCGCCAAAATCCCCAAAAATTCCCAAAAACTGTCAAAAAATCCCACAAAAATCCCATAAAAATCCTCAAAGAAATCCCATAAAATGACACAAAAATCCCCCAAAAATCCCACAAAAATCCCATAAAAATCTCACAAAATGACACAAAAATCCACAAAAAAAATCTGCAAAAATCCTAAAAAAACCTCCCAAAAATCCCCCAAAAAAATCCCATAAAAATCCTCAAAGAAATCCCACAAAAATCCCATAAAAATCCCACAAAATGACACAAAAATCCATGAAAATCCTCCAAAAAAACTCCCAAAAACTGTCGAAAAATCCCACAAAAAGACACAAAAACCCACAAAAAAATCCACAAAAAATCCACAAAAATCCTAAAAAAAAATCCCCACAACTCCTCAAAAAATTCTCATCAAAAAAAACCCCCAAAATCCACAAAAAGTGTCAAAAAATCCTCAAAAATTTTCAAAAAAATCCCACAAGAATCCACAAAAAAATCCACAAAAAATCCTAAAAAAAAACCTCCCAAAAATCCTCAAAAAATTCCCACAAAAATTCCCATAAAATCCCCAAAACATCCTACAATAATCCCCCCAAAAATCCATAAAAATCCTCCAAAAATTCCCCCAAAATTCCCCAAAAACAGCCCCAACATGAGGAAATGGCACAAAAATCCCCAAGAATCCCCAAAAATCCTCAAAGAAATCCCAAAAAATTACACAAAAATCCACGAAAAATCTACAAAAATCCTCCAAAAAAACTCCCCAAAAACCGTCAAAAAAATCCCAAAAATTCCCACAGAATTACACAAAAATCCACAAAAAATCCACAAAAACCCCACAAAAATCCTAAAAAAACCTCCCAAAAATCCCCCAAAAAAATCCCATACACAAAATTCCACAAAAAATCCACAACAATCCTAAAAAAAAACTCCTAAAAAATCCTCCAAAAATTCCCAAAAAATCCCATAAAATCCCCAAAACATCCTACTATAGTCCCCCAAAACATCCGTAAAAATCCTCCAAAAATCCCCCAAAAACCCCAAAACCCACCCCAAAACCATGGGGAAACAATCCCAGGAAATGGCACAAAAATCCCCCCAAAAATCCCCAAAAATCCCTAAAAACCCAAAAACAAGAATCCACAAAAAAATCCACAAAAAATCCTAAAAAAAAACCTCCCAAAAATCCTCAAAAAATTCCCACAAAAATTCCCATAAAATCCCCAAAACATCCTACAATAATCCCCCCAAAAATCCATAAAAATCCTCCAAAAATTCCCCCAAAATTCCCCAAAAACAGCCCCAACATGAGGAAATGGCACAAAAATCCCCAAGAATCCCCAAAAATCCTCAAAGAAATCCCAAAAAATTACACAAAAATCCACGAAAAATCTACAAAAATCCTCCAAAAAAACTCCCCAAAAACCGTCAAAAAAATCCCAAAAATTCCCACAGAATTACACAAAAATCCACAAAAAATCCACAAAAACCCCACAAAAATCCTAAAAAAACCTCCCAAAAATCCCCCAAAAAAATCCCATAAAAATCCTCAAAGAAATCCCACAAAAATCCCATAAAAATCCCACAAAATGACACAAAAATCCATGAAAATCCTCCAAAAAAACTCCCAAAAACTGTCGAAAAATCCCACAAAAAGACACAAAAACCCACAAAAAAATCCACAAAAAATCCACAAAAATCCTAAAAAAAAATCCCCACAACTCCTCAAAAAATTCTCATCAAAAAAAACCCCCAAAATCCACAAAAAGTGTCAAAAAATCCTCAAAAATTTTCAAAAAAATCCCACAAGAATCCACAAAAAAATCCACAAAAAATCCTAAAAAAAAACCTCCCAAAAATCCTCAAAAAATTCCCACAAAAATTCCCATAAAATCCCCAAAACATCCTACAATAATCCCCCCAAAAATCCATAAAAATCCTCCAAAAATTCCCCCAAAATTCCCCAAAAACAGCCCCAACATGAGGAAATGGCACAAAAATCCCCAAGAATCCCCAAAAATCCTCAAAGAAATCCCAAAAAATTACACAAAAATCCACGAAAAATCTACAAAAATCCTCCAAAAAAACTCCCCAAAAACCGTCAAAAAAATCCCAAAAATTCCCACAGAATTACACAAAAATCCACAAAAAATCCACAAAAACCCCACAAAAATCCTAAAAAAACCTCCCAAAAATCCTCCAAAAATTCCCAAAAAATCCCATAAAAATCCCCAAAACATCCGACAATATTCCCCCAAAAAATCCTCCAAAAATCCCCCAAAAAGTCCCCAAAAAATCCTTAAAGAAATCCCACAAAAATGATACAAAAATCCACAAAAAATTTTCCCCATTTTTCCCCCATTTCCCCATTATTCCCCCATTATTTCCCAGTTATTTTCCCCATTCCCCCCCCATTTTCCCCACTTTTCCCCCATTATTCCCCATTATTTTCTTAATATTTCCCCCATTTTTCCCCCCATTATTCCCCATTATTTCCCCATTTTCCCCCAAATTTTCCTTGATTTCCCCTATTATTTCCCCCCATTATTCCCCCAAATTCCCCATTTTTCCCCCATTATTCCATTTCCTCCCATTTTTCCCCATTATTTTCCCCATTATTCCCCCATTTTTCCCCCATTATTTTTCTATTATTTTCCCCACTTTTCCCCCATTATTCCCCATTATTCCCCCATTTCCCCACCATCATTCCCTGATTATTCCCCCATTATTCACCAATTTTCCCCATGATTTTCCCCCATTATTCACCATTTTTCCTCCAATTTTCCCCATGATTTTCCCCATGATTTTCCCTATGATTTTCCCCATTATTCCCCATTTTTCCCCCATTATTTTCCTATTATTTTCCCCACTTTTCCCCCATTATTCCCCCATTTCCTCCCATTATTTCCCCATTATTCCCCCAATTTTCTCAATGATTTTCCCCATTATTTTCCCCCATTATTCCCCATTATTCCCCCATTATTTCCTGGTTATTTCCCCATTATTTCCCATTTCCTTTCCCCATTATTCCCCCATTATTTCCCAATTATTTCCCCATTATTCCCCCATTATTCCCCCACTATTCCCCATTTCCTGTCCCCATTACTTCCCCATTATTTCCCCACTATTTCTCAGTTCCACTCCCCATTATTTCCCTGCTATTCCCCCATTATTTTCCCCTTTATTTTCCATTTCCCATTCCCATTATTTCCCCGTTATTCCCCAGTTATTCCCCTGTAATTTCCCATTTCCTGTCCCCATTACTTCCCCCTTTTTTCCTGCTATTTCCCCACTGCTTCCCGTTATTTCCCATCCCCATTATTCCCCCACTATTTCCCCTGCTATTCCCCTTCTCCGTTATCCCCAATTTTCCCCCCCAAATCCCCAATTTCCCCCCAAATCCCCCATTTTCACCCCAAATTTCCCCCCCGAACCCCCCAGGCTGGGCGGCCGCCATTCGCTTCAACCCTCGGGTGCGCTCGGAGCTGGAGCGATTCCGGACGCGGCCGGACACCTTCAGCCTGGGGGTGTGCAACGGCTGCCAGCTCATGGCGCTGCTGGGCTGGGTGGGGACAGGCCAGTGTCACCCGTGTGTGTCACTGTGTGTGTCACTGTGTGTGTCACCCGTGTCACACCCGGCCCTGGGGCCACCTTCAGCCTGGGGGTGTGCAACGGCTGCCAGCTCATGGCGCTGCTGGGCTGGGTGGGGACAGGCCAGTGTCACCCGTGTGTGTCACTGTGTGTGTCACTGTGTGTGTCACCCGTGTCACACCCGGCCCTGGGGACACCTTCAGCCTGGGGGTGTGCAACGGCTGCCAGCTGATGGCGCTGCTGGGCTGGGTGGGGACAGGTCAGTGTCACCGGGTGTGTCACCCGTGTGTGTCACCCGGGTCACACCCGGCCCTGGGGACACCTTCAGCCTGGGGGCGTGCAACGGCTGCCAGCTGATGGCGCTGTTGGGCTGGGTGGGGACAGGTCAGTGTCCCCTGTGTCACCCGTGTGTGTCACCCGTGTCACCCCGGGCCCTGGGGACACCTTCAGCCTGGGGGCGTGCAACGGCTGCCAGCTGATGGCGCTGTTGGGCTGGGTGGGGACAGGTCAGTGTCCCCTGTGTCACCCGTGTGTGTCACCCGTGTCACCCCGGGCCCTGGGGACACCTTCAGCCTGGGGGCGTGCAACGGCTGCCAGCTGATGGCGCTGTTGGGCTGGGTGGGGACAGGTCAGTGTCCCCCGTGTGTGTCACCCGTGTGTGTCACCTGTGTGTGTCGCCCGTGTCACCTGTGTCACCTCAGTGCTACCCGTGTCACCTGAGGTGTCCCCAAAAGTGTCCCCACCTTCGTCCCTTTGGGGTTTGCCCTTGCGGTTTTTGTCCCAGGGCTGTCCCCAAGGTGTCCCCGTGATGTCCCCAACCCCTGGTGACATTCCCCTGACAGGTGACAGCCCCATGGGCCCGGTGGGGGTGGTGGCATCTCTGGAATGTCCCCAAAAAATGTCCCCAAAAGTGTCCCCAACTTTGTCCCTCTGGAGTTCCTGTCCCTGGGCTGTCCCCAAGCTGTCCCCTCAGTGCCACCCCCTTGGTGACCCTCTGGTGACACTCTGGTGACATTCCCATGACAGGTGACAGCCCTGCGGGCCCGGTGGGGGTGTTGGTGTCCCCAGAAGTGTCCCCACCTTTGTCCCTCTGGGGTTTCCCCTTGGGGTTCCTGTCCCAGGGCTGTCCCCAAGGTGTCCCCTCGATGTCCTCTTGTTGTCCCCTCAGTGCCACCCCCTTGGTGACACTCTGGTGACACTCTGGTGACGTTCCCCTGACAGGTGACAGCCCCTCGGGCCCGGTGGGGGTGTTGGTGTCCCCAAAAGTGTCCCCAGAAGTGTCCCCAGACGTGTCCCCACCTTTGTCCCTCTGGGGTTTCCCTTTGGGGTTTCTGTCCCTTGACCATCCCCTTGCTGTCCCCTGGGTGCCACCCCCCTGGTGACACTCTGGTGACCCTTGGTGACATTCCCGTGACAGGTGACAGCTTCTTGGACCCGGTGGGGGTGGTGACATCCCTGCAATGTCCCCAAAAGTGTCCCCAGAAGTGTCCCTTTGGGGTTTATCCCCTGGCTGTCCCCTGGCTGTCCCCTGGCTGTCCCCTCGCTGTCCCCCGGTGCCACCCCCCGGTGACACCGGTGTGTTGCAGTGCCGGGTGACAGCCCCTCGGGCCCGGTGGGGGTGTTGGTGTCCCCAGAAGTGTCCCCAGAAGTGTCCCCACCTTTGTCCCCTGGCTGTCAATCCCTGGGTTGTCCCCTCGCTGTCCCCTGTCTGTCCCCTGGCTGTCACCCCCGGTGACCCTGGTGTGTTGCAGTGGCGGGTGACGGCCCCACGGGCCCAGTGGGGGTGTTGGTGTCCCCAGAAGTGTCCCCAGAAGTTGTCCCCAGTTTGGTCCCTAGCTTTGTCCCTTTGGGGTTTCCCCTTGGGGTTCGTGTCCCTGGTCTGTCCCCTCGCTGTCCCCTGGCTGTCCCTGGGCTGACCCCTGTCTGTCCCCTCGCTGTCCCCTCGCTGTCGCCCCCGGTGACACGGTGCCACCCCGGTGCCGTTGCAGTGGCGGGTGCCGGCCCCGCGGGCCCGGTGGGGGTGTTGGTGTCCCCAGAAGTGTCCCTTTGGGGTTTCCCCTTGTTGTTTCTGTCCCCTGGCTGTCCCCTGGGTGCCACCCCCCGGTGACCCGGTGCCACCCCGGTGCCGTTGCAGTGGCAGGTGACGGCCCCGCGGGCCCGGTGGGGGTGTTGGTGTCCCCAGAAGTGTCCCTTGGGCCCGGCGCCGGCGGTGGCGCTGGAGCGGAACCTCTCGGGGCGCTTCGAGTCGCGCTTCGTCACCGTGAGCGTGGAGCCGGGCCCGGCGCTGCTGCTGCGCGGCATGGCGGGGGCGCGGTTTCTGTCCCCTGTCTGTCCCCCGGTGCCACCCCCCGGTGACACGGTCCCGTTGCAGTGGCGGGTGACGGCCCCGCGGGCCCGGTGGGGGTGTTGGTGTCCCCAGAAGTGTCCCTTTGAGGTTTATCCCCTGTCTGTCCCCTGTCTGTCCCC
>NW_024504754.1:0-414 GCF_017590055.1 Onychostruthus taczanowskii
GGGAAAATTGGGGAAAAATTAGGGGAAAATTCAGGAAAATGGGAATAAAATGGGGAAAAATTGGGGGAAAATTGGGAATAATTTAGAATAAAGTGGGAGAAAATTGGGGAAAAATTCAGAATAAAATGGGGAAAATTGGGGATGGAAATTGGGGAAATTGAGGGGAAAATTTAGAATAAAATGGGGGAAAATTGGGGAAAAATTGGGGAAATTGAGGGAAAAATTGGGGAGAATTGGGGGGAAAAATGGGAATAAAATGGGGGAAAATTGGGGAAAAATTGGGGAAATTGAGGGAAAAATTGGGGAGAATTGGGGGGAAAAATGGGAATAAAATGGGGGAAAATTGGGGAAAAATTGGGGAAATTGAGGGAAAAATTGGGGAGAATTGGGGGGAAAAATGGGAATAAAATGGGG
>NW_024504755.1:0-414 GCF_017590055.1 Onychostruthus taczanowskii
AGACCCCAGGGAAATGCAAATGAGATGAAAACTGAGACGCGACCGAGATGTTAATGAGATGCTAATGAGATGCAAATGACACGCAAAACATTGCAAACAAGACAGAAATTATGCTAATGAGATGCTAATGAGATCCGAACAAGGCAGGAACTACAACAAAGCGATATTCAAATGAGATGCAAACAAGAGCAATAAACTTTACATGTTAATGAGATGCAAATGAGATGCAAACGAGACAGAAACATGGTGTTGACGGTATGCAAATGAGCGGGAAATGAGATGCAAGGCAGAAATGCGACGTTAATGAGATGCAAATGAGACAAAGCGGGAATATTGATGAGATGCAAATGAGGGGCGAAGGGGGCGGGACCCACCTGGGCCAGGGCGGGGTCCTGGGGCCGCCCCTCCCCCCCC
>NW_024504756.1:0-414 GCF_017590055.1 Onychostruthus taczanowskii
AACCCCAGATCCCCAATTCCAGCCCCCCAAGCCCCCGAAGTGCCAGGACCCCCCCAGACGAGAGAGGACAAAGGGGACAAGGGATGGGGGGGAAGGGGGGCACAGGACCGAATATTAATGACCCCGCAGCCAGCCCGACCCCTCCTCATTAATATCATTAATATTCATTAATATTCTAATTAGCCCAGGTGCACCTGTTATTGGCGGCCGCGGCCCAGTTCTGCCGGCTTCATTTGCATACGCGCTGCCGTGATTATGAATATTTAATAGGAATCGTTAAATAACTACAGCTAGTTAAATCCCAGGCTCATTTGCATATATTTGCATAGGGCGAATCGTTTGCATACGGGGAAAGGAAAACAGCTCGGGTGGGGGGGCGGATTTTAATTAACAAAGGCTCAGCTGGGGGGGCCG
>NW_024504757.1:0-414 GCF_017590055.1 Onychostruthus taczanowskii
GCAGTCGGGGGCGGGCCCGGGGGCGGGCCCGGGGGCGGGGGTCAGCAGCAGCGGCGCCCCCTGCCCCAATTCCAGGAGCGGGTAATTGACCAGCACCACCTTGCTGAAGTTGAACTTGTAGGTGAAGCGCTTGCCCTTGGTCTTGTGCAGGATGCGCTTATTGTAGTAATACCTGGGGAGGGGGCGCGCCGTGAGACCCCCGCCCACCTTCCCCGGGACCCCCAGGGTCGGCCCAGCTCGGCCCAGCTCGGCCCAGTCCATCCCAGTGCTCACAGAGCCCATCCCAGTGCTCCCAGTTCAGCCCAGTGCCCCCGGGATGCGCTTGTTGTAGTAATACCTGGGGAGGGGGCGCACCGTGAGACCCCCGCCCACACTCCCCAGGCCGGTCAGAACCAGCCCAGCTCGGCCCAGTCC
>NW_024504758.1:0-413 GCF_017590055.1 Onychostruthus taczanowskii
GAAAATCCCCACGAAAATCCAACAGAAAACCCCCAAAACTTGGGGATTTCCCCTCAAAACCCAACGGAGGGAGGGGAGGGGGAAGAGGAGGGGAAAATTCCGGAGAAAATTCCAGAAAAAATCCCAGAAAAAGAGGAAAAACCCCTGAGGGAGGAAGAGGAGAAAAGCTCGGAAGAGCCCTGAGGAGGAGGTGAGAATTCCACCCAGGAAATCGGGATTTTTCCACCCTGGAATTGGAATTTTGGGGAGAATTCCTGGAAAATTCCTTAAAATTCCATTTTTTCCCCATCCCTGATTTTTTTTTTCCCTTTTCCAGGATGAAGAAGCCACAAAAAAGGAGAAATTCCTGAATTTTCTCATCCTTGAGGAATTCTCTGCTGGGATTTGGGGCAATTTTCAGGGAAAAAAAAAAA
>NW_024504759.1:0-413 GCF_017590055.1 Onychostruthus taczanowskii
TAAGCTGGACTTAAGCCTTTCTGGGTTTGCTGTTATTTCTGATAAATACATTTATCTTACAGATGAGATAAACCCCTCACTGTCTGCTCAGGGGACGGGCTGCTCAACACCTTGATTTTCATTTGTCCCCTTGGAACAGGGATTTGATTTTTTGCATATTGTTCTTACTCCATGGTCTGGTCGAGGAAACAGGCTTAGAAGATTATCATATAATGTTTGTTTTTAATTAAATGGTGTAAAATACATGAGAAATCGCAAATATTAATGCTGCAACTGGAAAATGTGAGCTTGCAAAGGCAGGTTCACGTTCTCAGCAGCAGCTCTGCCTTGTTTTCAGTCTCTTCACTCTAGTGAGCTGGCCGTGATGGGTGACACCAGCAGAGGCCTTCTGCTGGCACCATGGCCACAAGGCT
>NW_024504760.1:0-413 GCF_017590055.1 Onychostruthus taczanowskii
TTACAGTGAAATGAATTAAAAGAGCTATAAATTTATTAAAAGGTGATATGACCAAATTAAAGACTATCCATTCATAAACTTTACCAATTCTTCATTAGTCTGAACTAGTTACATTTAGAATATTATTTTAGTATATATTATTTTGGTAGATTCACTTTCGACAAAACCATCATATTGTCAAGAAATTCCACAAAAGTGCTGAACAGAAACACTCTCATGTGACAGCAGTCATTAAATGACTCTAGGGACTCTTATTAATTCACTCTAGGGACAAAGAGCTTTAATTCACTTTAACAGGACAATAATCACAGTTGAAGCATAAGAGTATATAAAAATTCTTAGTAGCAAGACCTTAGTTTTGTATTTTTACTTCAGTTTCTGCCTGGTAAATGATGAAAGATTATTTTTACAAG
>NW_024504761.1:0-413 GCF_017590055.1 Onychostruthus taczanowskii
AAAAATTCCCCAAAAATTTAGAAAAAAGATCCCCCCAAAATAAAAAAAAAAAATTGGGGAAAAAAGTCCCAAAAAATTTCCAAAAAATTTCCAAAAATTTCCACAAAAATTTAGAAAAAAATCCCCCCAAAATCCCCAAAAATTTGGGGGGAAAATCACAAAAAATTCCAAAAAAATTCCCCCAAAAATTCCAAAATATTTCCCCAAAAATTTAGAAAAAAAATCCCCAAATATTTGGGGAAAAAGCCCTAAAAATTTCCAAAAAATTCCCCCAAAACTTAGGAACAAATCCCCAAAAATCCCCTAAAATTTGGGGGAAAATCCCTAAAAATTCCAAAAAAATTCCCAAAAAGTCTTTAAAAATTTTAGAAGCATCCCCCAATATTCCAAAAAAATTCCCCAAAAAATTCCCC
>NW_024504762.1:0-413 GCF_017590055.1 Onychostruthus taczanowskii
CAGATCAGGGGAGCCCCAAAAACCCCACAGGGAACCCCAAAACTGTCCCAAAAAACTGCCCTAAAAGTGCCCTAAAAACCCAAAACCACCCCAAAAACCCCACAGGGACCCCAGAACTGCGACTGCCAGGACGGCTCCGACGAGCCCGGTGGGACCCCGGGACCCCCAGAAATGAACTCGGGACCCCCAAAAACCCCCCACATCAGGGGAGCCCCAAAAAACCAACCTAGGACCCCCAAAATCCAACCCAGGACCCCCCAGAATTCCCCCCAAATCCCTTGGGACCCTCTGGGAACCATTTAAAATCCACCTGAGACCTTCCCAGCCCCCCAAATTTTGGGGAGGGGTCTCCAAAGTCCTTTTGGCTGCCCCCCAAAATGAGGGGGACCCCCAAAATCCCCCCCAGGGACCCC
>NW_024504763.1:0-413 GCF_017590055.1 Onychostruthus taczanowskii
TGGTTGGGGGGTGGGGGGGTCCCGGTCTGGGGCTCCTGGGCTGGTTGGGGGACCGGGGAGGGGTCCCCGTCCCAGGGGGTCGTGGCCTCGTGAAGTCCCGGGGCAGGACGGGGGTCCCGGGGGTCCCGCTCCGCAGCCCCGGCGGTGCCGGTTCGGGGTCCGGGCGGAGCGGGAGGTGCGGGGCTTCCCCGTCCGCCCATCCGTCCGTCCGTCCGTCCGTCCGTCCGTCCGTCCCCGGGGGCGGCTGTCGCGGCTGCTAAATGTGTTTCATTAACGGCGGCGGGGCCGGGGCTGCTCCCCCCGCTCCCCCGGGACCCCCGGCCCGGCCCGGCCCGGCTATAAGAGGCGGCGGCGGCGAGGCGGGGGCGATGGCGATGGCGGGGCGCCCGGTGCTGCTGCTGCTGCTGCTGCTG
>NW_024504764.1:0-2329 GCF_017590055.1 Onychostruthus taczanowskii
CCCAAACACCAAAACCCCAAACACCCATACCCCAAATCCCCCAAACCCCAACTCCAAGAACACCCCAAAAACCCAAACCCCAACTCCAAGAACACCCCGAGGACCTTCTCAGAAGATCCCAAAACACCAAAAAACCCACAAAAACCCCACAAAACCCCAAATCCCACAAAAACCCCAGAGACTGATGCAGGCACTGGGGCTTGGGGTCGCTCCAGCGGCCGCTCTTGGCAGAAGCCAGGCAAAGCCCCAAAACCCCAAACCCGAAAACCCCAAAACCCCCAAATCCTCCAAAACCCCAAAACCCCCAAACCCCTAAACCCCAAATCCCAAAAACCTGATTAAAACCCCAAAACCCTGAAAGCCCAAAAACCCCAAATCCTGACCCCAAATCCCCCAATCCCAAAACCCGAATCCAAAATCCCCCAAACTCAATCCCCCAAACCCCAAAACCCCAAAATCCAAACCCTACAAATCCCAATCCCCCAAACCCAAACCCCAAAAACCCCATAAAAACCTCAAAAAAAAAGCCAAAAAACCCCAAAACCCCAAAAAAAAACCCCAAAACCCCACAAAAACCCCAAAACCCCAGAGACTGACGCAGGCACTGGGGCTTGGGGTCGCTCCAGCGGCCGCTCTTGGTGCAGTTGCTGCGGGCGGCGCCCACCAGGCGGAAGCCGGGCTGGCAGGAGAACCTGGCCCAGGTGCCCTCAACGGGGACCCTCTCCATGGCCCCCGCGGCCACCTGGCCGTTCTCCAGGCTCAGGTGCACCTTGGGACACGTCCGCACTGTGGGGACAGCGTGGGGTCAGGGTGGTGGCCCCAAAACTTGGATGTTGATGAACCCCAAAATGGACGTGGGGTGGTGGCCCCAAAATTTGGATACTGGTGAACCTCAACATGGATGTTGGGTGGTGGCCCCAAAATGTGGACATTGGTGAACCTCAACATGGACGGTGGGTGGTGGCCACAAAATGGACATTGGGTGGTGGCTTCAAAGTGGATGTTGGGTGGTGGCCCCAAAATGTGGACATTGGTGAACCTCAACATGGACGGTGGGTGGTGGCCACAAAATGGACATTGGGTGGTGGCTTCAAAGTGGATGTTGGGTGGTGGCCCCAAAAATTGGATATTGGTGAACCTCAACATGGACGTTGGGTGGTGGCCCCAAAACGTGGACATTGGTGAACCCCAAAATGGACGTTGGGTGGTGGCCCCAAAATCGACGCTGGTGGTGGCCCCAAAATGAACGTTGTGTGGTGGCTTCAAAATTGACGTGGGGTGGTGGCCCCAAAATCGACGTGGGGTGGTGGTCGCAAAATGGACATTGAGTGGTGGCCCCAAGGTGGACTTGGGGTGGCGACCCCAAAATGTGGACTCTGGTGAACCTCAACATGGACGTTGGGTGGTGGCCCCAAAATGTGGACATTGGTGAACCTCAACATGGACGTTGGGTGGTGGCCCCAATATTTGGACTCTGGTGAACCTCAACATGGACGTTGGGTGGTGGTCCCAAAATGTGGATATTGGTGAACCTCAACATGGACGTTGGGTGGTGGCCCCAAAATGTGGACATTGGTGAACCCCAAAATGGACGTTGGGTGGTGGCCCCAAAATTTGGATATTGGTGAACCCCAAAATGGGCGTTGGGTGGTGGCCCCAAAAGGTGGACATTGGTGAACCCCAACATGGACGTTGGGTGGTGGCCCCAAAATGTGGACATTGGTGAACCCCAAAATGGACATTGGGTGGTGGCTTCAAAGTGGACATTGGGTGGTGGCCCCAAAATCGACGCTGGTGGTAGCCCCAAAATGAACGTTGTGTGGTGGCTTCAAAATTGACGTGGGGTGGTGGCCCCAAAATCTACGTGGAGTGGTGGTCGCAAAATGGACATTGGGTGGTAGCCCCAAGGTGGACTTGGGGTGGCGACCCCAAAATGTGGACATTGGTGAATCTCAAAATGGACATTGGGTGGTGGCCCCAAAATGTGAACATTGGTGAACCCCAAAATGGACATTGGGTGGTGGCCCCAAAATGTGAACATTGGTGAACCCCAAAATGGACATGGGGTGGTGGCCCCAAAATGGGTCACCGAGTGGCCAAAATGGGCATTGGTGAACCCCAAATTGGTCACTGGCCGTTCTCCAGGCTCAGGTGCACCTTGGGACACGTCCGCACTGTGGGGACAGCGTGGGGTCAGGGTGGTGGCCCCAAAACTTGGATGTTGATGAACCCCAAAATGGACGTGGGGTGGTGGCCCCAAAATTTGGATACTGGTGAACCTCAACATGGATGTTGGGTGGTGGCCCCAAAATGTGGACATTGGTGAACC
>NW_024504764.1:2944-6804 GCF_017590055.1 Onychostruthus taczanowskii
GATGTAAGGTGGTGGCCCAAAAAAGACCGCTGGTGGTGGCCCCAAAATGGACGTTGTGTGGTGGCTTCAAAATTGACGTTGGGTGGTGGCCCCAAAATGGGCATTGGCAAGCTCCAAAGTGGACATGGGGTGGTGGCCTCAAAGTGGGCATTGGTGAAGGCCAAAATTGTCACCTGGCCATTCTCCAGGCATGGCCATCATGGTCTTAGCCATGGTCATGGTGATGGTGATGATGATGGTCAAGGGATGGTCATGGTGATGGTGATGGTCAAGGGATGGTCGTGGTGATGGTGATGGTCAAGGGATGGTGGTGGTCATGGTGATGGCGGTCAAGGTCAAGATGACAGTCAAGTGATGGTCATGGTCATTATCAAGGCGATGGTCATGGTGGTCATGGTCATGGTGGTCATGGTCAAGCTGATGGTGATGGTCATGGTGGTCATGGTCATGGTCAAGCTGATGGTGATGGTCATGGTTATGGTGGTCATGGCCAAGGTGATGGCAATGGTCATGGTGGTCACAGTTATGGTGGTCATGGCCAAGGTGATGGCGATGGTCACAGTGGTCACAGTTATGGTGGTCACGGCCAAGGTGATGGTGATGGTCATGATGGTGATGGTCATGGTGATGGTCATGGTGGTCACGGTCAAGGTGATGGTCAAGGCAATGGTGACGGTCAAGGTGATGGTGGTCAAGGTGATGGTGGAGCTCAGGGTGATGATGGGATGGGGACATTGATGGGATGGGGACAAGATGGAGACGATGGGATGAGGACAAGATGGAGATGTTGATGGGATGGGGACATTGATGATGAGATGGTGACAAAATGGAGACGTTGATGGGATGAGGACAACAGGATGGGGACATTGAAGGGATGGTGACAAGATGGAGACGTTGATGGGATGGTGACAAGATGGAGATGTTGATGGGATGGGGACATTGATGAGATGGTGACAAGATGGGGACATTGATGGGATGGTGACAAGATGGGGACATTGATGAGATGGTGACAAGATGGAGACATTGATGGGATGGTGATGTTGATGGGATGAGGACAACAGGATGGGGACGTTGATGGGATGGTGACAAGATGGAGACGTTGATGGGATGGTGACAAGATGGAGATGTTGATGGGATGGGGACAAGATGGAGATGTTGATGGGATGGGGACAAGATGGGGACATTGATGGGATGGTGACAAGATGGGGACATTGATGGGATGGTGACAAGATGGGGACATTGATGAGATGGTGACAAGATGGAGACATTGATGGGATGAAGACCTTCATGGGATGGAGATGTTGATAATGACGGGATGGTGACAAGATGGGGACATTGATGGAATGACAACCTTCATGAGATGGGGACACTGAGGCGATGAGGACTTTGATGGGATGGTGACAAGATGGAGATGTTGATGGGATGGTGACAAGATGGTGACATCGGCGGTACGGTGACAATGATGGGATGGAGACAAGATGGAGATGTTGACAATGATGAGATGGTGACAAGAGGAAGACATTGATGGGATGGTGACATTGATGGGATAAGAACCTTCACGGGATGGTGACATTGATGGGATGGTGACAAGATGGAGCTGTTTATGGGATAGGAGCTTCAATGGGATGGAGATGTTGATGGGATGGTGACAATGATGGGATGGTGACACGATGGAGACATTGATGGGATGGCGACAAGATGGGGACATTGAGGGGATGGTGCCAATGATGGGATGAGGACCTTGACGGGATGGGGACATTGAGGAGATGAGGACATTGACAGAATGGTGACATTGACAGGATGATGACAAGATGGAGATGTTGATGGGATGGTGACACGATGGAGACAATGATGGGATGGTGACAAGATGGGGACATGGAGGGGATGGTGACAAGATGGGGACATGGAGGGGATGGTGCCAATAATAGGATGAGGACCTTGACGAGATGGGGACATTGAGGAGATGAGGACATTGACAGCACGGTGACATTGACAGGACGATGACGAGACCGAGACGTTGACGGGATGGTGACAAGATGGAGACATTGATGGGATGGTGACAAGATGGAGACGTTAATGGGACAACAACTTCAGTGGGATGGAGACGATGGGATAGTGACAATGATGGGATGGGGACAAGATGGAGATGTTGATGAGATGGGGACAATGATGGGATGGGGACAAGATGGAGACGTTAATGGGATGACAACTTCAGTGGGATGGAGATGTTGATGGGATGGTGACAATGATGGAATGAGGACCTTGATGGGATGGTGACAATGATGGGATGGCGACAAGATGGTGACATTGCACACGTACTCGATCTCGTAGTCGAAGGGCAGGAACCGCACGCTCCGAACCTCGTCCGGCGTCAGCCCCCGGTACCGGATCCCCCCGTCCCGCGGAGGGTGGATGATCTGGCAGCCTGGGGACACCAAAAATGGCGTTTGGGGACGAAAATGTGGGGTTGGGGACGAAAATGTGGGGTTGGGGATGGAATTATGGGGTTGAGGACACCAAAAAACGTGGGGTTGGGGATGGAAATGTGGGATTTGGGGTTGGGGACACCAAAATATGTGGGGTGAGGGACACCAAAAAATTTGGGTTTGGGGACAAAAATGTGGGGTTGGGGATGGAATTATGGGGTTGAGGACACCAAAAAACGTGGGGTTGGGGATGGAAATGTGGGATTTGGGGTTGGGAACACCAAAAAAAGTGGGGTTGGGGAACACCAAAAATGTGAGGTTGGGGACAAAAATGTGGGGTTGGGGATGGAATTATGGGGTTGAGGACACCAAAAAACGTGGGGTTGGGGATGGAAATGTGGGATTTGGGGTTGGGAACACCAAAAAAAGTGGGGTTGGGGAACACCAAAAATGTGAGGTTGGGGACAAAAATGTGGGGTTGGGGATGGAATTATGGGGTTGGAGACACCAAAAAACATGGGGTTGGGGATGAAAATGTGGGATTTGGGGTTGGGGACACCAAAAAATGTGGGGTGAGGGACACCAAAAAATGTGAGGTGAGGGACATCAAAAAACATTTGGTTGGCCCAAAAAATATGGGATTTGGGGTTGGGGACACCAAAAAATGTGGGGTTGGGGACACCAAAAAACGTGGGATTGACCCCAAAAAATCTGGGATTGGGGATTGAATTATGGGGTTGGGGACACCAAAAAATGTGGGGTTGGGGACACCAAAAAACGTGGGATTGACCCCAAGAAATTTGGGATTGGCCCCAAGAATTTGGGGTTGGGGATGGAATTATGGGGTTGGAGCCACCATAGAAGGTGGGGTTGACCCCCAAAAATTTGGGATTGGGCCAAAAATTTGGGATTGGCCCCAAAAATTTGGGGTCGGGGGTGGAATTATGGGGTTGGAGACACCATAAAAGGTGGGATTGACCCCAAAAAATTTGGGATTGGCTCCAAAAAATTTGGGATTGGGGATGGAATTATGGGGTTGGAGCCACCATAAAAGGTGGGGTTGACCTCAAAAAATTGGGATTGGCTCCAAAAAATTTGGGATTGGCCCCAAAAATTTGGGGTTGGGGAAGGAATTATGGGGTTGGAGACATCATAAAAGGTGGGGTTGACCCCAAAAAATTTGGGATTGACCCCAAAAAAATTTAGGATTGGGGGTGGAATTATGGGGTTGGAGACACCATAAAAGGTGGGGTTGACCCCAAAAAATTTGGGATTGGCTCCAAAAAACTTGGGATTGGGGATGGAATTATGGGGTTGGAGACACCATAAAAGGTGGGGTTGACCTCCAGAAATTTGGGATTGGCCCCAAAAAATTTGGGATTGGCCCCAAAATTTGGGGTCGGGGATGGAATTATGGGGTTGGAGACACCATAA
>NW_024504764.1:7036-8379 GCF_017590055.1 Onychostruthus taczanowskii
TTGGAGACACCATAAAAGGTGGGGTTGACCCCAAAAAATTGGGATTGGCTCCAAAAAATTTGGGATTGGCCCCAAAATTTGGGGTTGGGGATGGAATTATGGGATTGGAGACACCATAAAAGGTGGGGTTGACCTCAAAAAATTGGGATTGGCCCCAAAAAATTTGGGATTGGCCCCAAAATTTGGGGTTGGGGATGGAATTATGGGGTTGGAGACACCATAAAAGGTGGGGTTGACCTCAAAAAATTGGGATTGGCTCCAAAAAATTTGGGATTGGCCCCAAAATTTGGGGTTGGGGATGGAATTATGGGGTTGGAGACACCATAAAAGGTGGGGTTGACCTCAAAAAATTGGGATTGGCTCCAAAAAATTTGGGATTGGCCCCAAAATTTGGGGTTGGGGATGGAATTATGGGGTTGGAGACACCATAAAAGGTGGGGTTGACCTCAAAAAATTGGGATTGGCTCCAAAAAATTTGGGATTGGCCCCAAAATTTGGGGTTGGGGATGGAATTATGGGGTTGGAGACACCATAAAAGGTGGGGTTGACCTCAAAAAATTGGGATTGGCTCCAAAAAATTTGGGATTGGCCCCAAAATTTGGGGTTGGGGATGGAATTATGGGGTTGGAGACACCATAAAAGGTGGGGTTGACCTCAAAAAATTGGGATTGGCTCCAAAAAATTTGGGATTGGCCCCAAAATTTGGGGTTGGGGATGGAATTATGGGGTTGGAGACACCATAAAAGGTGGGGTTGACCTCAAAAAATTGGGATTGGCTCCAAAAAATTTGGGATTGGCCCCAAAATTTGGGGTTGGGGATGGAATTATGGGGTTGGAGACACCATAAAAGGTGGGGTTGACCTCAAAAAATTGGGATTGGCTCCAAAAAATTTGGGATTGGCCCCAAAATTTGGGGTTGGGGATGGAATTATGGGGTTGGAGACACCATAAAAGGTGGGGTTGACCTCAAAAAATTGGGATTGGCTCCAAAAAATTTGGGATTGGCCCCAAAATTTGGGGTTGGGGATGGAATTATGGGGTTGGAGACACCATAAAAGGTGGGGTTGACCTCAAAAAATTGGGATTGGCTCCAAAAAATTTGGGATTGGCCCCAAAATTTGGGGTTGGGGATGGAATTATGGGGTTGGAGACACCATAAAAGGTGGGGTTGACCTCAAAAAATTGGGATTGGCTCCAAAAAATTTGGGATTGGCCCCAAAATTTGGGGTTGGGGATGGAATTATGGGGTTGGAGACACCATAAAAGGTGGGGTTGACCTCAAAAAATTGGGATTGGCTCCAAAAAATTTGGGATTGGCCCCAAAATTTGGGGTTGGGGATGGA
>NW_024504764.1:8433-13982 GCF_017590055.1 Onychostruthus taczanowskii
GGTGGGGTTGACCCCAAAAAATTTGGGTTTGGGCTGAAAATTTGGGATTGGCCCCAAAAATTTGGGGTCGGGGAAGGAATTATGGGGTTGGAGACACCATAAAAGGTGGGGTTGACCCCAAAAAATTTGGGATTGGCCCCAAAAATTTGGGATTGGCCCCAAATATTTGGGGTTGGGGATGGAATTATGGGGTTGGAGCCACCATAAAAGGTGGGGTTGACCCCAAAAAATTTGGGATTGGCTCCAAAAAACTTGGGATTGGGGATGGAATTATGGGGTTGGAGACACCATAAAAGGTGGGGTTGACCCCAAAAAATTTGGGAATGGCCCCAAAAAATTTGGGATTGGCCCAAAAATTTGGGATTGGGGATGGAATTATGGGGTTGGAGACACCATAAAAGGTGGGATTGACCCAAAAAAATTTGGGATTGGCCCAAAAAATTTGGGATTGGCCACAAAATTTGGGATTGGGGGTGGAATTATATAAGCAATACCTAATTAACCCCTGAAACAATTAATAATAATAATAAATTATTAATAATTATTAAGCAATTAACTAGTAGTTATAATTAATTAATAATTACTTTAAAAAATTTAATTTCCCCAATTTTTTATTTCTTCTCCTTTAATTACCACACCCCTAATTAACCCCTGAAACAATTAAGAATTATATTAAAATTACTAATTTTTAATAATTATATTATAATTGCTAATCACTAAATAATTAATAATTAATAAACAATAATCAATAATTAATCATTAATTAACAGATAATTATTAAAACCGAGCCCACAGTGGGGGAGGGGAAGTATATGAACCCCTCCCCCACCTCTCCAACCCTTCACTCATTAATCCTCATTTGCATAATCCTAATTAAACCCGGGTGGGGGAGGGGCAACCACGAGGCCCTGCCCCCCTTTTGGCCACACCCCCAAAGGAAAAAATCGGGAATTTCAACCAAAATTTGGGAATTTTTGGGCCAAAATTTGGGAAATTGGGGGGGAGGGGCTTGGAATTGGGGGAGGAGTTTTGGGGGGGCTTTTGGGGTTTTTTTGGGGGAATTTGGGATTTTTGGGGGATTTTGGGGGGAATCTTGGGGGGATTTGGGGTTTTTGGGGGGAATTTTGGGGGAAAATTTAGGATTTTTTGGGGATTTGAGGGGAATTTTTGGGGGGATTTTGGTTTTTTGGGGGGGAATTTTGGGAATTTTGGCGGGAAATTTGGGATTTTTCGGGGATTTGAGGGGAAATTTGGAGGAATTTTGGGGTTTTTGGCGGGATTTGGGGGTTTTGGGGCTCATTTTTGGAGTTTTAAAGGTTTAGGGGGAATTTTGGGGGTTTTGGGGGTAGAATTTTGGATTTTGGGGGCATTTTGAGGCGTTTTGTGGAAGAATTTTGGGTGTTTTGGGGGAGGGTTTTGGGGCAATTTTGCTTTTTAGGGGGAATTTTGATATTTTTGGGAGGATTTGGGGGGAAGTTTTGAGATTTTGGGGGGGATTTGAGAGAAATTTTTGGGGTTTTAGGAGGAATTTTGGGGGATTTGGAGGGAATTTTAGGATTTTTGGGGGAGAATTTAACTCATTTTGGGGGGAATTATGGGGTTTTGGGGGAGTTTTGGGATTTTTGGGGGAAAATTTTGGGGATTTTGGGGTTTTCGGGGGAATTTTGGGGGTTTTTGGGCTGAAAGTTCAGATTTTAGGGGGGAATTTGGAGAATTTTGTGGTTTTGGGGGGATTTAAGGGGAATTTTGGAGTTTTTTGGGTGGATTTTGGGGCTTTTAAGGGAATTTTGGGTTTTTGCGGGTAAAAATTTTGGGATTTTTGAAAGGAATTTGGGGATTTCAGGGATTTTAGGTGAATTTGTGGCATTTTGGGCAGATTTAGAGTGGAATAATAACGATGAATTTGGGATTTTTGGGGAAAATGTTGGGATTTTGAGGATAATTTTGATAATTTGGGGGGAATCTTTTGATTTTTTTGGGCAAAATTTGTTTGATTTGAGAGAGATTCCAAAATCCTGCCCCAAATTCCCACATTTTTAAGTCATTCCATCCCAAAATCCAAATTTTTCCCCTCATTCCAACCCCAAAATTCCACTTTTTTTTTTGGTCATTCCCACCCCAAAAAGCCCCCCTGGAATTCCTGAGAATCCCGGGATGGAATTTTGGGATAAATTCCGATATTTTACTTTTTGGGAGGATTTTTAGGGCGGGATTTTGGAAAAGGAGGAGGGATTTTGGTGAAAAAAGGCGGGATTTGGGGAAAAAAGGGCGGGATTTGGGAAAAAAAAAGGAGATGGATCCCAAATCCTGCTGGATCCGGGATTCCGCCGGGAGATCAACAAAATTATTAAAATAAAAATAAATCCGAGTAATAAAAAATTTAGATAATTTCATGTAAATAAATTAAAAATTAATCAAAGAAATTCAAAATGGCGCCGACGCCCCCCGCCGCCATCTTGAGGCGCGGCGATGCCGTAACACAAGATGGCGGCACCCAGAGAACCCATCCCGCTGCTGTTTCGAGCCGCGTTTCAAACCGAACCGGGACCAAACAGAGCGCGACGGCTTCGCCGGCACCGATTTCACCCCCGAGACCGATTTGAGCCCCCGGGAAACGAGCGGGAGGCGGAGATACAAAGGGCATAGGGAGCCGCCATGTTGTACGGCAAGAGGAAGATGGCGGCTATTCCGCTTCCGGTAAGGGAGCGGCGCGGGAACTGAGGGTGAACTCAAGTTTGAAATGAGCAAGGGGGGGATTTGGGGATTTCTGAGAGGGTTTAATGAACTTTGAGGGGCTCGAGGGTGCCTCCACCCCTCTAATTTTGAGTGGTTCCGTCCAATCTCCCTGTAGCTGCACCGCCATCTTGAGGCGCGGCGTAGCCGTTCAACAAGATGGCGGCACCCCGCCACCATCTCCGGTGCTATTTTGAAGGAATTTTTAACTCAAATCGCAGCCAAACCGGGCGAGACGGATTCGCCATCACGGTTTAAGCCTCGACACAGATTTAAATACATGGGGAAGGGGGAGAACGGCGAAAATGCTGGGGTTTATAACGCATAGTAGGCGCCGCCATGTTGTACGGCAGGAGGAGTCTGAGGCGAACTTCCGGTTCCGGTGGGGGAGCGGCCCCTCAGCGGTGGCGGAGCGGGGGGTAAACACAGGCCGGGGGGGGCGGGAGGGGGATTTGGGGGGTCTGAGGGGAATTTTTAATGGGAAAATTTGGGATTTATGAGGGAATTTTGTGGGAAAATTGTGGATTTATGAGGGAATTTTGGTGGAATTTTGAGGAATTTTGGGAATATTGGGGGAATTTGGGGATTGTCTGGGGGTCCTTGAGGGGATTTTGGGGTCTTCGAGGGGATTTGGGGGATTTTTAAAGGGGATTTTGTGGCAATCTTGGGGATTTTTGAGGGAATTTTGGGGGAAAATTGTAGATTTAGGAGGGAATTTTGGTGAAATTTGAGGGAAATTTGGTGGAATTTTGTGGGATTTTGGGGATTTGGGGATTTTTGGAGTAATTTTGGGGATATTTGAGTGGAATTGAGGGGTTTTTAAAGGGAATTTTGAGGAAATTTGTGGATTTTTGTGGGAATGTTGGGATATATGAGGGCAATTTGAGGGAAAAATTGCGATTTATGAGGGAATTTTGGGAGAATTTGAGGGAATTTGGGGGTTTTGGGGTCACTGAGGGGTTTTGGGGATAATATTTAGAATTTGAGGAAATTTTTGAGGTGATTTTGGGATATTTGTGGAAAAAACTTGTGGAATTTTTGGGAATTTGAATGAATTTCAACAACTTTAGGGAAATTTGCAGGAATTTGGTTGGAAATTTTGCCCAAATTTCCCTAAATTTTCTGGGAATTTGTGACCATTTCCATCCAAACTCTTTGAAACCCCCAAAATTCCGCCTAAATAATCCCCAAATTTTTTTTTTCCCTTTTTTTTTCAGCTCCCCCCATCCCAAACACCCCAAAAATTCCTTAAAAATTCCCAAAAAAATGGATTGAGGCCCCTCCCCCCCCTTGGATGGACCCCTGGAATTTGGGGGGATCCCAAAATGGGGGATTCGGAAAATCCCGGGAATCCCCCCAAGGAGGAGGAGGAGGAGGAGGAAGAGGAGGAGGAAGAGCTGGACCCCCGGATCCAGGTGGGAATTTGGGGGAAAACCCCAAAATTTGGGGATTTTGGGGGGGTTCGGGTGGAAATTTTGGGGTTTTGGAGGGAAAATCCCTGAAAAAATTGGATTTTTGAGGAATTTTTCTTATTTTTGGGGAGGTTTGGGGTGAAAATTTTGGGGTTTTGGAGGGAAATCCAAAAAAAAAGGGAATTTTTATGGGATTTATTTTTGATTTTTGGGGGTTTTTATGATTTTTGGGGATTTGGGGTAAAAATTTTGAGGTTTTGGAGGGAAAATCCCAGAAAATTGGGATTTTTTAATTTTTATTTTTGATTTTTCAGGATTTTAAAAAATTTTTGGGGTGAAAATCTTGGGGTTTTGCAGAGAAAATCCCCAAAAATTTGGATTTTTGGGGGGTTGAGGTTCAATTTTTGGGGTTTTAGAGAGAAAATCCCAGAAAATTTGGGGTCTTTTTTATTTTTGTAGGGTTTGGGGTTCAAATTTTGGGTTTTTCAGGGATTTGTGGTCCAAGTTTTGCAATTTTTGTGGGTACATCCTGAAAATTTCCAAATTTTGGGTCCAAATTTGATGATTTTGGGTGAAATCCCAGAACTTTTGGGATTTGGGGTCCAAATTTTGGGATTTTTAGGCAATTTCGGGGGGGGTCTTGAGGGAGATTTTGGGATTTGGGGGGAATTTTGAGGGAAAATCCCAAAATTCTGGGATTTGGGGGGAATTTTGGGGGTTGGTTTGAGGAGAATTTTGGGGAAAATCCCTGAAATTTTGTGATTTTGGAGGAGATTTTTTGGTGATTTTTTTACCCCTTTTCCCAAATTTTTGTGTTTTTACCCCAAATGTTGGGGTCTTTTTTCCCAGTTTTTGGGATCCCCCAAATTCAGGGAATTTTTTGAGGTTTCTTTTCCCGATTTTTGATGTTTTTATCCCAAATTTTTGGCTGCAGGAGGAGCTGGAGCACCTGAACGAGGCCAACGCTGAAATCAACCGGGGGGAGCTGGAGCTGGATGTGAGCAACTGGGAGGGACTGGGAGGGAACTGGGAGGGACTGGGAGGGACTGGGAGGGAGGATTGGGGCAAAAAATGGGCAAATTGGGAAAAAATGGAGAAAAACAGGAAAGAAATGGGAAAAATTGGGAAAAAATTGGACTTTTGGGGGTAAAATTGATGGGAAATTGGGATTTGGGGGAACTGGGAGGGACTGGGATGGGACTGGGAGGGACTGGGAGGGAGGATTGGGGCAAAAAATGGGGAAATTGGGAAAAAATGGGGAAAAACAGGAAAGAAATGGGAAAAAATTGGGAAAAAATTGGATTTTTGGGGGTAAAATTGATGGGAAATTGGGATTTGGGGGAACTGGGAGGGAACTGGGATGAACTGGGAGGGACTGGGAGGGACTGGGATGGACTGGGAGGG
>NW_024504764.1:14061-15422 GCF_017590055.1 Onychostruthus taczanowskii
CCAGTCCCAAACTGGTTTTCCCAATCCCAAACTGGTTTTCCCAGTCCCAAACCAGTTCAAACCAGTCCCAAACTGGTTTTCCCAGTCCCAAACCAGTTCAAACCAGTCCCAAACTGGTTTTCCCAGTCCCAAACCAGTTCAAACCAGTCCCAAACTGGTTTTCCCAGTCCCAAACCAATCCCAAACTGGTTTTCCCAGTCCCAAACCAGTCCCAAACTGGTTTCAAGTCTCCGTTTCCCAGTCCCAAACTGGTTTTCCCAGTCCCAAACCAGTTTAAACCAGTCCCAAACTGGTTTCCAGTCCCCGTTTCCCAATCCCGAACTGGTTTTCCCAGTTCAAACCAGTCCCAAACTGGTTTTCCCAATCCCAAACTGGTTTTCCCAATCCCAAACTGGTTTTCCCAATCCCAAACTGGTTTTCCCAGTCCCAAACCAGTTCAAACCAGTCCCAAACTAGTTCAAACCAATCCCAAACTGGTTTTCCCAATCCCAAACTGGTTTTCCCAATCCCAAACCAGTTCAAACCAGTCCCAAACTGGTTTTCCCAATCCCAATCTGGTTTTCCCAGTCCATCCCAGTCCAAACCAGTCCCAAACTGGTTTTCCCCCCCCCAGGCCGCCCGTTCCCGCTATCGCCGCATCCTCTCGGACTCGGCGCGGAAGCTGAACTCGCAGGGCTCCCAGCTGGGCACCTGCATCGACCGTGCCCGGCCCTACTACGAGGCCCGCAGGAGAGCCAAGGAGGTGCCAACTTTGGGGTGAAATCTGGGGAAAATGGGAAAAAGCAAAAAAAATGGGGAAAATAAAAAAAAATGGGGAAAATCAGTGGAAAAATGGGGGAAATCGCAAAAAAAAATGGGGAAAATAAAAAAAAAATGGGGAAAATCGGTGGAAAAATGGGGAAAAATGGGGGAAAAATGGGGGAGAAATGGAAAAAAAACCCTGAAATTTGCAGGAAAAATGGGAATTTCCACCCCCAACTCCATCCCACCTTCTCCAAACCTTCTCCAACTCATCCCAGACCTTCTCCATCCATCCCAAACTCCATCCCACCTTCTCCAAACCCCATCCCGCCCATCACAAACCTTCTCCATCCATCCCAATCCCCATCCCACCTTCTCCAAATCTTCTCCAACTCATCCCAGACCTTCTCCATCCATCCCAAACTCCATCCCACCTTCTCATAATCTCATCCCACCAATCCCAAACCTTCTCCAAACCTTCTCCATCCATCCCAAACTCCATCCCACCTTCTCTCCATCCAACCCAAACCCCATCCCACCTTCTCCAAACCTTCTCCAACTCATCCCAGACCTTCTCCAACCCATCCCGAACTCCATCCCACCTTCTCCAAACTCCATCC
>NW_024504765.1:0-413 GCF_017590055.1 Onychostruthus taczanowskii
TTTTTTTAATTTTTGGGGGGTTTTTTTGAGGTTTTTTTGGGAGATTTGGGGTTTTTGGGAGGGTCCCGAATTTTGGCTCGGGGGGGGAAATTCGGATTTTTGTAAAAAACCTTTTTTTTTAGAGGAGAAACATTGAATTTCTGGGGGATTTTTGGGTGGTTTTTTTCTTTTTTTTTTGGTGTTTTTTCTTATTTTTGGGTGATTTTTCTTATTTTCGGGGGGATTTTTTTGGGGTTTTTTTGGGTTTTGGGGCGTTCCCAAATTGGGGGTGCCCCGCAGCCCCCCCATGAAGGGCGAGCCCCCCCCCAGCAGCACCCTGAGCGTGGGCCAGGCCCGGAAGATGGTGGAGCAGCTGAAGATCGAGGCCAGCCTGTGCCGGGTGAAGGTGGGGAAATGGGGGGAAAAACGGGGAA
>NW_024504766.1:0-413 GCF_017590055.1 Onychostruthus taczanowskii
TGCATGTAAAGATTGTGGAAAGATCTGGAAAGATTATTCAGCCATATGTGAGATAAGACTTATACTTTCAAGGTACTGAGTGGACAGTTTGGAAGCTCTTGAGAATTTAATATTCCCTTTAAATCTGCGACAATGCATAAAGCACACTTCAGCTATGTCCTGTTCTAGTATTTTTCATGGAAAATTAAAGATTATTGCCTCCCTTTGTAGTATACAGTAGTTTTCTGAGAATTCTCTGCCAGGCAGCTGGTACAGAAGAAATTCCCCTTCTGCAGTAATAGAAGGCAGTGATTAAACCTGAACATGGCAAATGGAGCTATAAAGTAAATCAAAGTGAGAGTTGAATTGTGCCTTCATGCACCCAGTGGTAAACTCTTTCTAACAAAGCACAAAGCTTCCTTTCTTTGCCCAGG
>NW_024504767.1:0-413 GCF_017590055.1 Onychostruthus taczanowskii
GGGGGGGTCCTGGGGGGCTTTGTGGGGATCCTGGGGGGCTTTGGGGATGTTTTTGGGGAGTCTTCGGGGTGTTGGTGAGGATTAGGGGGATGTTGGGGGGTTTTTGAGGGTTTTTGGGGTGGTTTTGGTGTGTTTTGGGTGTTTGAAGGATGTTTTGGGGGTGTTCTGGGGTGTTTTTTGTGTTTTTGGGCTGTTTTGAGTGTTTTAAGGATATTTTTGGGGTGTTTTGGGGCTGTTTTAAGGATGTTTTTGGGGGGTTTTGGCTGTTTTGGGGTGTTTTGGGGATGTTTTTGGGCTGCTTTGTGCTGTTTTGGCGTGTTTGGGGGTGTTTTGGGCTGTTTTGAGTGTTTTAAGGATATTTTTGGGGTGTTTTTGGGCTGTTTTAAGGATGTTTTTGGGCTGCTTTGTGCTGT
>NW_024504768.1:0-413 GCF_017590055.1 Onychostruthus taczanowskii
GCTATTAATATACATTAAATGAAGTATATAAATTTAAATTTAAATGTATAAGTTACGGACATATACTTAATAATATTTTTACAGGTAAAAATATAATATGTTATATTTATATTTTATTTCTAAAGATAATATATTTATATAAATAAAAATTTATATTGACATGACAAATTAATATTAAACACTAAATAAAAGTATACATTTATCTTATTAAATTTACATAAATTTATATATGAAAATTATATAAAAACTAGAATTCTGTATTAAACCTATTAATACATTATTATTGTAATATATTAATTTATATTATATTTACATAAAGCTATAAATATACACACACATAACTATACAAAAGGAAAAATAACATTTTTTTGGGATATCAACACACTCTGCTCTTTCCTTTTAAAACCACCCTC
>NW_024504769.1:0-413 GCF_017590055.1 Onychostruthus taczanowskii
AAGATTCTGCTCCAGATTATGCTGCTCCACATCTCACATTCTGCTTATACAGGCATCGCAGCACACACAGACAAAATGTGCCATTTTTATGATGAGCAGCCAAGAAATAATAATTCAAGCATTTTTTTAAAATTACTGCTGTCAGAATGTTGATGAGGATGTTCCTATGAAACAGCTGCTGTTATCTGACTATGAAGTAGGATATTGATCTAGGAAAATAGTGAATAAACTCTCTCTTTGAGCTGTTTTTAGTCTTAGCTAAGCTTGATGCGTATTTCATTCATATAATATATAACTCCTATTTCTTGTATCCTGTTCTTCTCCCTAATTATAATCATCTTGTGGTTAATTACAGAGAGAGTTCTAATGACATCATGTTGCATTATATCAGATAAAAAAAAATCTATTTTTTG
>NW_024504770.1:0-412 GCF_017590055.1 Onychostruthus taczanowskii
GGTGGGATCTCTCATTTTTGGGGTTTTTGGGGTCCCACAGTTACGAGGTGCAGCTGGAGAGCCGCGTGAGGCGGCGGGGGCTGGGCAAGTTCCTGCTGCAGATCCTGCAGCTCGTGGCCAACAGGTGAGGGGGAATTTGGGGGAATTTGGGAGAAATTGGGGGTTTTGGGGGGAAATTGGGGGTTTGGGGTGAAACTGGGCCACTTTGGGTCTGTTTCGGGGTGACACTAGGGCAGATTTTGGGGTGACCCAGGCAGTTTTTGTGGTGACCCCAGGCAGTTTTGGGGTGACCCAGCCGTTTTTGGAGTGCCCCGGGCAGTGTTTGGGGTGTCCCAGCCCGTTTTTGTGGTGACCCCAGGCAGTTTTTGGGGTGACCTCGGGGCTGTTTTGGGGTCACCCCGGGCAGTTTTGG
>NW_024504771.1:0-412 GCF_017590055.1 Onychostruthus taczanowskii
TTTCCCCATATTTTTCCCCATTTTTCCTCAATAATCCCCATTTTCCCCATTTTCCCCCATTTTTCCCATTTTCCCCCATTTCCCCCCGCACTCACGGCTCCAGTTTTTGCCCATCATTCCCCATTTTTCCCCATTTTTCCCAATAGTTTTTGCCCATCATTTCCCCATTTTTCCCAATTCCTCCCATTTTTCCCCATTTTCCCCCATTTCCCCCCCACTCACGGCTCCAGTTTTTGGCCATCTTGAAGAGGTTGGCGGCGCGGGTGAAGCTCTCGCTCGCCTCCTCCAGCCGCGAGGAGCCCCTGGGAACGGGGAGAAAACGGGGGGAATTGGGAAAAACGGGGAAACACGGGGGAAATTGGACGGGGGGAAATGGGGGAAAAACGGGAGAAAACGGGGGGAATTGGGAAAA
>NW_024504772.1:0-412 GCF_017590055.1 Onychostruthus taczanowskii
ATCCCTGCACCCCACAGCATCCCTGCATCCCTCAGTGGTTCACCTGGCTCAGCACCCCTGGCACAGCATCCCGCGTGCCCCCCGTGCCCCCCGTGGCCCTGCCATGGTGCCCCCCGTGTCAGAAGCCAGGGGGGCCCTGGGCTCACCCCGCTCCCACCCAGGCACGGCCAGCCCAGCGCAGAGAAAGGGGGTGCCCAGCCCGGGGTGGCATCCAGCGGGTGGCAAGGGGCGGGTCAGGGCACCCCAGGGTGGGGACAGCCGGGCAGGGCCACCCCCGGCACCGTGGGGACCCACCTGGGAGAAGTCCTGGTGGTTGGCCGTGCCCAGGGCCTGGTTGGCCTCCTCCAGCAGCTCCTCGGAGCTCTCCAGGGCCTTGGAACACGCCCCGAGCTGGGCCTGCCCGGGAGGGAGG
>NW_024504773.1:0-412 GCF_017590055.1 Onychostruthus taczanowskii
CCAAGAAGATCAGGAACACCAAGAAGACCAAGACCCCCAAAAACACCAGACCCACCAAGAAGACCAGGACCCCCAAAGATTCCAGAACCCAAAAGGTGCTGAGGGCCCCCAAGAAGACCAGAACCACCAAGGAGACCACAACCCCCAAGAAGACCAGGACCACCAAGAAGACCAGAAACCTCAAAAACACCAGAACCCCCAAGAGGACCAAGACCCCCAAAAAACATCACAACCCCCAAGATGACCAGGACCCCCAGGATGACCAGAATCACCAAGAAGCTCAGGACCACCAAGAAAACCAAGACCCCAAAACCACCAGAATCACCAAGTTGACCAAAATGCCCAAGAACAGGACACCCCCAAGGTGCCCAGGGCCACCAAGAAAACCAAGACCCCCAAAACCACCAGGACC
>NW_024504774.1:0-412 GCF_017590055.1 Onychostruthus taczanowskii
CCCAAAACCCCCGAGGGACACCCCAAACCCAAAAGGGACCCCAAAATCTAAAGGGGACCCCAAAACCCAAAGGGAGACCCCAAACCCCAAAGGGAGACCCCAAAACCCAAAAGGGACACCCCAAAACCCAAAGGGAGACCCCGAAATCCCCAAGGGACATCCCAAAACCCAAAGGGAGACCCCAAAGGGAGACCCCGAAACCCAAAGGGACACCCCAAAACCCAAAAAGGGAGACCCCAAAACCCAAAGGGACCCCAAAACCCAAAGGGAGACCCCAAACCCCAAAAGGAGCCCCCAAATCCCTTCAGCAGGATACGGGACAAGCAGAGACCCCCCTAAACCCCAAATCCCAGACCCCAGACCCCAAAGGGAGCCCCCAGCCCCAAAATCCCACGGCAGGATACGGGACGAG
>NW_024504775.1:0-8194 GCF_017590055.1 Onychostruthus taczanowskii
AACCCTTCAGGACTCGGACCCCCCCCAAACCCCATCACAGGACACCCAAAATCCCATCCAGGGCTCCCCAAACCCCCTCAGGACCCTCCCAAGCTCCCTCCAGAACCCACCTTCCACCTGGGACCCCCCAAAACCCTGCTCAGGACCCCCAGCCCCCTCACCTGAGAGGTCTCCCAGCATCTCGGCGAGCAGCCAGCGGTCGATGTGCTGGTACGTGATCCCCACCACGTGGCAAATGACTGTGGGGACCCCCACGGTGACACCGAGCCCCCCAAAACTGCCCAGAACCCCCACAACGCCCCCCCAGACCCCCGAACAACCCCTTGGGACCTCCCCAGAATCACAAAAATCCTCTCCAGGATGCCCCAATTCCCCTCCCAGGACCCCTCTGTACCCCAAAACCCCCTCAGGGACCCTCAAATCCCCCCTGAAGCACCCCCAGGTTCCTCCAGGAACCCCTAAAGATAACCCAGGACCCCCAAAACCCCCTCAAGATTGCCTCCAAACCCCCCCAGGGCCCCCAAAACCTCCCCAAAGCCCCTCAAGATACCCTCCAAACCCCTCCAGGGCCCACAAAAACTACCCAGGACCCCCAAAGATTCCCTCCAAGCCCCCCTAAAACCTTTCAAGACCCCCCAAAATGTCCTCCAGGTCCCCCAAAACCTCCCCAAAGCACCTGAAGAATCTCCCCAACTTCCCCTAAAACCTTTCAGGACCCCCCAAAGCCTTCCCAGGACCCCCCAAAGCCCCTGATGATTCCCTCTAAGCCCCCCAAAACCCCCCCAGGGACCCCCCAGATGCCCCTCACATTTCCTGACGGAGTCCTCGAAGCCGGTGATCCCCTCCAGCAGCTCCATGTTCTCATCCAGCGCTTGCTGCCGGAATTCCGGGGGTCACCCCCATGTTTAGGGCTCCCCCTTTGTCTCCAAACCCCCCCCAGGGTTTTGGGGACCCCAGTTTTGGGGGGCTCACCCAGAAGGACTGGAAGTGGCAGGTCTCCAGCAGCTCCCCCAGGTACAGGATCTGTCGGATGGGCCGCTCCTCTTGCTGAGTTTTGGGGAGGTCAAGGGAAAATTTGGGGGGAAAAAGGGGGAGTGCAGGTGCCCCCTGGGCTGAACCCCAAAAACCTCCCTCCCCCAGGTCCCAAAATCCAAATCTGGGGGGGATTTTGAGGGGAAAACCACCAGGTTTGATCTCTCTGGAGTGGGACTGGGAGGTGTCGGGCAGGGAAAGGGGGGGTCCCTGGGGAGGTTTGGGGGGTCCTTATGGAATTTGGGGTTCCCCATGGAATTGGGGGGGTGGTACAGGATCTGTCGGATGGGCCGCTCCTCTTGCTGAGTTTTGGGGAGGTCAAGGGAAAATTTGGGGGGAAAAAGGGGGAGTGCAGGTGCCCCCTGGGCTGAACCCCAAAAACCTCCCTCCCCCAGGTCCCAAAATCCAAATTTGGGGGGGATTTTGAGGGGAAAACCACCAGGTTTGATCTCTCTGGAGTGGGACTGGGAGGTGTCGGGCAGGGAAAGGGGGGGTCCCTGGGGAGGTTTGGGGGGTCCTTATGGAATTTGGGGTTCCCCATGGAATTGGGGGGGTTCCCTGGGGGATTCCCTCTGGAACTGGGGAGTTCCCCCTGGATTTGGGGGGGTTCCCTGGGGGCTTCCCCCAGATTTGGGGTGCCAGGATACGTGAGCCTGGTCGATCATGCACTTGAAGAGGGTGAAGTTCCTCTGGATTTGGGGGTTCCTTGGGGGGTTCCCCCTGGATTTGGGGGTTCCCAGGGGGGTTCCCTGTGTTTGGGGTGTCCCGGATTTGGGGTGCCCCCCCAGATTCGGGGTATCCCAGGATACGTGAGCCTGGTCGATCATGCACTTGCAGAGGGTGAAGTCCCCCTGGATTTGGGGGTTCCCTGGGGGGGTTTCCTCTGGATTTGGGGGTTCCTTGGAGGGGTTTCCTCTGGATTTGGGGGTTCCCTGGGGGGGTTTCCCCTGGATTTGGGGGTTCCCTGTGTTTGGGGTGTCCCTTTCCTCTCTCTTTTCCTCTCATAATTCATGCCATTTCCCCCCTCACATTTCCCTGTTTTCCCCTCACATTTCCCCCCCTTTCCCCCTCATGATTTCCTGCCCTTTTTCCCCTCACGTTTCCCCCTTTTCCTCTCTCTTTTCCTCTCATGATTCACGCCCTTTTCCCCCTCATATTTCCCTCTTTTCCCCTCACGATTTCTGCCCTTTTCTCCCTCACATTCTCCCCCTTTTCCCCTCACGTTTCCTGCCCTTTTCCCCTCACATTCCCCCCCTTTTCCCCTCAAATTTCCCCCCCTTTTCCTGTCTCTTTTCCTCTCATGATTCACGCCCTTTTTCCCCTCAAGTTTCCCCCCCTTTTTCTGTCTCTTTTCCTCTCATGATTCACGCCCTTTTCCTCCTCATATTTCCCTCTTTTCCCCTCACGATTTCTGCCCTTTTCCCCCTCACATTCTCCCCCTTTTCCCCTCACGTTTCCCAACCATTTTCCCCTCACGTTTCCTGCCCTTTTCCCCTCACATTATCCCCCTTTTCCCCTCACGCTTCCCCCGCTTTTCCTCTCTCTTTTCCTCTCATAATTCATGCCATTTCCCCCCTCACATTTCCCTGTTTTCCCCTCACATTTCCCCCCCTTTCCCCCTCATGATTTCCTGCCCTTTTTCCCCTCACGTTTCCCCCTTTTCCTCTCTCTTTTCCTCTCATGATTCACGCCCTTTTCCCCCTCATATTTCCCTCTTTTCCCCTCACGATTTCTGCCCTTTTCTCCCTCACATTCTCCCCCTTTTCC
Source organism: Onychostruthus taczanowskii (assembly GCF_017590055.1). NCBI lineage: Eukaryota > Metazoa > Chordata > Aves > Passeriformes > Passeridae > Onychostruthus > Onychostruthus taczanowskii. The sequence continues at coordinate 2,800 of NW_024504775.1, forward strand.
CCTCACGTTTCCTGCCCTTTTCCCCTCACATTCCCCCCCTTTTCCCCTCAAATTTCCCCCCCTTTTCCTGTCTCTTTTCCTCTCATGATTCACGCCCTTTTTCCCCTCAAGTTTCCCCCCCTTTTTCTGTCTCTTTTCCTCTCATGATTCACGCCCTTTTCCTCCTCATATTTCCCTCTTTTCCCCTCACGATTTCTGCCCTTTTCCCCCTCACATTCTCCCCCTTTTCCCCTCACGTTTCCCAACCATTTTCCCCTCACGTTTCCTGCCCTTTTCCCCTCACATTATCCCCCTTTTCCCCTCACGCTTCCCCCGCTTTTCCTCTCTCTTTTCCTCTCATAATTCATGCCATTTCCCCCCTCACATTTCCCTGTTTTCCCCTCACATTTCCCCCCCTTTCCCCCTCATGATTTCCTGCCCTTTTTCCCCTCACGTTTCCCCCTTTTCCTCTCTCTTTTCCTCTCATGATTCACGCCCTTTTCCCCCTCATATTTCCCTCTTTTCCCCTCACGATTTCTGCCCTTTTCTCCCTCACATTCTCCCCCTTTTCCCCTCACGTTTCCTGCCCTTTTCCCCTCACATTCCCCCCCTTTTCCCCTCAAATTTCCCCCCCTTTTCCTGTCTCTTTTCCTCTCATGATTCACGCCCTTTTTCCCCTCAAGTTTCCCCCCCTTTTTCTGTCTCTTTTCCTCTCATGATTCACGCCCTTTTCCTCCTCATATTTCCCTCTTTTCCCCTCACGATTTCTGCCCTTTTCCCCCTCACATTCTCCCCCTTTTCCCCTCACGTTTCCCAACCATTTTCCCCTCACGTTTCCTGCCCTTTTCCCCTCACATTATCCCCCTTTTCCCCTCACGCTTCCCCCGCTTTTCCTCTCTCTTTTCCTCTCATAATTCATGCCATTTCCCCCCTCACATTTCCCTGTTTTCCCCTCACATTTCCCCCCCTTTCCCCCTCATGATTTCCTGCCCTTTTTCCCCTCACGTTTCCCCCTTTTCCTCTCTCTTTTCCTCTCATGATTCACGCCCTTTTCCCCCTCATATTTCCCTCTTTTCCCCTCACGATTTCTGCCCTTTTCTCCCTCACATTCTCCCCCTTTTCCCCTCACGTTTCCTGCCCTTTTCCCCTCACATTCCCCCCCTTTTCCCCTCAAATTTCCCCCCCTTTTCCTGTCTCTTTTCCTCTCATGATTCACGCCCTTTTTCCCCTCAAGTTTCCCCCCCTTTTTCTGTCTCTTTTCCTCTCATGATTCACGCCCTTTTCCTCCTCATATTTCCCTCTTTTCCCCTCACGATTTCTGCCCTTTTCCCCCTCACATTCTCCCCCTTTTCCCCTCACGTTTCCCAACCATTTTCCCCTCACGTTTCCTGCCCTTTTCCCCTCACATTATCCCCCTTTTCCCCTCACGCTTCCCCCGCTTTTCCTCTCTCTTTTCCTCTCATAATTCATGCCATTTCCCCCCTCACATTTCCCTGTTTTCCCCTCACATTTCCCCCCCTTTCCCCCTCATGATTTCCTGCCCTTTTTCCCCTCACGTTTCCCCCTTTTCCTCTCTCTTTTCCTCTCATGATTCACGCCCTTTTCCCCCTCATATTTCCCTCTTTTCCCCTCACGATTTCTGCCCTTTTCTCCCTCACATTCTCCCCCTTTTCCCCTCACGTTTCCTGCCCTTTTCCCCTCACATTCCCCCCCTTTTCCCCTCAAATTTCCCCCCCTTTTCCTGTCTCTTTTCCTCTCATGATTCACGCCCTTTTTCCCCTCAAGTTTCCCCCCCTTTTTCTGTCTCTTTTCCTCTCATGATTCACGCCCTTTTCCTCCTCATATTTCCCTCTTTTCCCCTCACGATTTCTGCCCTTTTCCCCCTCACATTCTCCCCCTTTTCCCCTCACGTTTCCCAACCATTTTCCCCTCACGTTTCCTGCCCTTTTCCCCTCACATTATCCCCCTTTTCCCCTCACGCTTCCCCCGCTTTTCCTCTCTCTTTTCCTCTCATAATTCATGCCATTTCCCCCCTCACATTTCCCTGTTTTCCCCTCACATTTCCCCCCCTTTCCCCCTCATGATTTCCTGCCCTTTTTCCCCTCACGTTTCCCCCTTTTCCTCTCTCTTTTCCTCTCATGATTCATGCCCTTTTCCCCCTCATATTTCCCTCTTTTCCCCTCACGATTTCTACCCTTTTTCCCCTCACATTCCCCTTTTCCCCTCACATTCCCCCCTTTTCCCCTCATGATTTCCCGCCCTTTTCCCCTCACATTATCCCCCTTTTTCCCCTCACGTTTCCCTCTCTTTTCTCTTCATGTTTCCCTCTCTTTTCCTCTCATAATTCACGCCATTTCCCCCCTCACATTTCCCTGTTTTCCCCTCACATTTCCCCCCCTTTCCCCTCATGATTTCCCGCCCTTTTCCCCTCACATTATCCCCCTTTTCCCCTCACGCTTCCCCCGCTTTTCCTCTCTCTTTTCCTCTCATAATTCACGCCATTTCCCCCCTCACATTTCCCTGTTTTCCCCTCACATTTCCCCCCCTTTCCCCCTCATGATTTCCTGCCCTTTTTCCCCTCACGTTTCCCCCTTTTCCTCTCTCTTTTCCTCTCATGATTATGCCCTTTTCCTCCTCATATTTTCCTATTTTCCCCTCATGATTTCCCGCCCTTTTCCCCTCACATTCCCCCCCTTTTCCCCTCAAATTTCCCCCCCTTTTCCTGTCTCTTTTCCTCTCATGATTCACGCCCTTTTTCCCCTCAAGTTTCCCCCCCTTTTTCTGTCTCTTTTCCTCTCATGATTCACGCCCTTTTCCTCCTCATATTTCCCTCTTTTCCCCTCACGATTTCTGCCCTTTCCCCCCTCACATTCTCCCCCTTTTCCCCTCACGTTTCCCAACCATTTTCCCCTCACGTTTCCTGCCCTTTTCCCCTCACATTATCCCCCTTTTCCCCTCACGCTTCCCCCGCTTTTCCCCTCCCCACCCCCTGCCAGCCCCCCCACATGGGGTGCCCACCCTGGATGATGGCCAGGAGGATGACGATGACGAAGAAGAAGAAGGTGATGTCGAAGACCACCCGGTACAGCTCGTAGTCGTCCCCCGCAGGGTCCTCGATCTCGTCCCCGATGCCGCCCCCGGCCCGGACCCCCACGTACATGTGGAACAGGTAACACTGGAGAGGGCACAAAGGGAGGTCAGGGACCCCCGGAGAACCCCAAAAACCCACCTGGAGACCCCCCCGGGACCCCCCCCCCTCACCGTCATCATGTCGTCACACTTCATGTCGGGCTCATCCTCATCCTCGCTCTTGTTGTAGAACTTGCGGAAGAAGTTGAAGGCCACCACGGTGTACAGGTAGACCACCACGGCCAGCAGCCCCACCGTCATCACCAGCTGGGCACAGAGGGGTCAGGGGGGCTCAGGGGACCCCCTCCCCGAGCCCCCCCAGGGATGCCCCCACACCTGCTTGCCGTTGTGGGTGACGGAGGAGAGGATGGTGCGCAGCGTCTTGACGCCCATGGCGATGTCCAGCAGGTGCGAGGCGAAGAAGAAGTTGTTGTAGTGGCCCAGCAGGGACATGGCCATGTACCAGGTGAGGTACAGGAAGGACTGGGGAGGGGGCACACAGGTGGGGGTCACCCCAAAAGTTCACTGGGTGGGGAAGGGGGTCCTACAGGCCCAGGTGAGCCCCCCCCAGCAGCCCCCCTGCCCACGCTCACGTTATCGGTGAAAATCACCCCGAATTTCCAGATCTGGTAGCGGATGTCGATGGATGTGATCCTGGGGGGAAAAAAGGGGGGGGTCAGCGGGTGGGGATACCCCCAAGAGGGGTGGGGAGCCCCCCAGGGGAGACCCCAGACCCATGAGGTGTCTGACCACCCCCTAGAACCACCCAGGGGAGACCCCAGACCCATGAGGTGTCTGACCACCCCCTAGAACCACCCAGGGGAGGACACGGGGGGGTCACAGGGACACCAGGGACACGGGGGGGTCACAGGGGACATTGAGGACACCAGGGGGTCCCAGGGGACACTGGGGTCATGGGGGGGTCACACAGGAGCTGGGGACACACAGGGTTTGGGGACACACACACCGAGATTTGGGGACACACAGGAATTTGGCGACATACACAGGGGGGTGTTTGGTGACACACACAGATGTTCAGTGACACACACACACACGGGGGTATTTGGTGACACACACACACAAGGCTTTGGGGACACACACAGGGTTTGGGGACACACACAGAGATTTGGGGACACACACGGGGGGCTCTGGGGACACAGGGGTTTGGTGACACACACAGATGTTGTGACACACACACACACACACACACACAGGGGTGTTTGGTGCCACACAGGTGTTTGGGCACACACACACACACACACACGCGGTGATGTTAGGTGACACACACACAGGGTTCTGGGGACACACACACATGGGTTTGGTGACACACACACAGGTGTTTGGTGCCACACACACAGGTGTTTGGTGACACACACACAGGTGTTTGGTGCCACACACACAGGTGTTTGGTGACACACACACAGGGGGCTCTGGTGACACACACGGGTTTGGTGACACACAGGAATTTGGTGACACACACACACGGGTGTTTGGTGACACACACAGGGGTTTGGTGACACACACACGGGGGTTTGGTGACACACACACACGGGTGTTTGGTGACACACACAGGGATATTTGGTGACACACACACACAGGGGGGTTTGGTGCCACACACACAGGCGGCTCCGGGGACAGGCGGCTGTCACCTTGAGGCAGTTGTAGCCGATGATGCACAGGAAGGCCACCAGCGTGTGTGCCAGCGCCAGCCCCCGCAGCGCCGGGCCCATGTAGCCCGTGCTCTCCTCCAGGAAGTAATAGACCTCGGGCTCCTCCGCGCCCCCCGCCTCCGCGCCCCCCGCCGCGCCCCCGTCCTCCTCGGGGGCCGCCCCCGAGCCCTCGGCCTCCTCCGGGGCGCCCGGGGGGTGCTCGGACACCTGCGGGGACAGCCAGAGCTGAGGGACCCCCGGGGGGCTCCGGACCCCTCGGTGGGGGGACACGGGGGCTCCAGACCCCTCTGGGGGGGGACAGGGGGGCTCCAGACCTCCAGACCCCCTCTGTGGGGATAGGGGGCCTCCAGACCCCTTCTGAGGGGACAGGGGGGCTCCAGACCCCTCAGTGGGGGGACAGGGGGGCTCCAGACCCCTCGGTGTGGACAGGGGGGGCTCCAGACCCCTCGGTGGGGACAAAAGGGTCTGGGGACTCCCCCACAATTGGGTACCGGGCTCTGGGGACCCCCAAATTGTCCCCAAACCCCCCCTCTGTTCATCCCCAGCTCCGATGGAGTCCCGGGCTCTGCCGTGTCCCCACCTCCCCTCAGCAGCTCTGTGGGGACCCAGGACCCCCT
>NW_024504775.1:8442-9265 GCF_017590055.1 Onychostruthus taczanowskii
GTTTGGTGACACACACAGATGTTCAGTGACACACACACACACGGGGGTATTTGGTGACACACACACACAAGGCTTTGGGGACACACACAGGGTTTGGGGACACACACAGAGATTTGGGGACACACACGGGGGGCTCTGGGGACACAGGGGTTTGGTGACACACACAGATGTTGTGACACACACACACACACACACACACAGGGGTGTTTGGTGCCACACAGGTGTTTGGGCACACACACACACACACACACGCGGTGATGTTAGGTGACACACACACAGGGTTCTGGGGACACACACACATGGGTTTGGTGACACACACACAGGTGTTTGGTGCCACACACACAGGTGTTTGGTGACACACACACAGGGGGCTCTGGTGACACACACGGGTTTGGTGACACACAGGAATTTGGTGACACACACACACGGGTGTTTGGTGACACACACAGGGATATTTGGTGACACACACACACAGGGGGGTTTGGTGCCACACACACAGGCGGCTCCGGGGACAGGCGGCTGTCACCTTGAGGCAGTTGTAGCCGATGATGCACAGGAAGGCCACCAGCGTGTGTGCCAGCGCCAGCCCCCGCAGCGCCGGGCCCATGTAGCCCGTGCTCTCCTCCAGGAAGTAATAGACCTCGGGCTCCTCCGCGCCCCCCGCCTCCGCGCCCCCCGCCGCGCCCCCGTCCTCCTCGGGGGCCGCCCCCGAGCCCTCGGCCTCCTCCGGGGCGCCCGGGGGGTGCTCGGACACCTGCGGGGACAGCCAGAGCTGAGGGACCCCCGGGGGGCTCCGGACCCCTCGGTGGGGGGACACGGGGGC
>NW_024504776.1:0-412 GCF_017590055.1 Onychostruthus taczanowskii
GTGCTTGGTGCCCTGGTTGGTGCCATGCTTGGAGCCATGCTTGGTGCCATGCTTGGAGCCGTGGGTGGTGCCATTGTTGACACCATGGTTGGTGCCATGTCTGGTGCCACGGCTGGTGCCATGGTTGACACCATGCTTGGTGCCCTGGCTGGTGCCATGGTTGTAGCCATGGTTGATGCCCTGGTTGGTGCCCTGGCTGGTGCCCTGGTTGGTACCCTGGCTGGTGCCATGGTTGGTGCCATGGTTGTAGCCCTGGCTGGTGCCATGGTTGATGCCATGGTTGTAGCCCTGGCTGGTGCCATGGTTGATGCCATGGTTGTAGCCCTGGTTGGTGCCCTAGTTGATGCTATGGTTGGTGCCCTGGCTGGTGCCCTGGTTGTACCCATGGTTGTAGCCCTGGTTGTAGCCCTGG
>NW_024504777.1:0-412 GCF_017590055.1 Onychostruthus taczanowskii
TCCCATCCATCTCTTTGCCAGCAGGTTAGTCAGTCTCCCTCACTGCTGTGTTTTGAATCTGTATCTTTGTCAATTTTAAGTATGAGAGAGGAAGAATCACCCAAGAGGTCACACAGCAGGTCAAGTTTTATGAGGTGAGGTAGCCACATACAGGAGAGAGCCCTGACAGTGTTCCTACCTTGACTTGACTACGGGTCAAACTAGAGTCACCTGGCAACTCAACAGCATATCACAGCACCGCAGGGAGCCCAGAGGCCATGAGCACATCTGCTTCTTAGAATGACTCCTTTTTTTTGAGTACAAAGTGGTTGAACTAAGCATTTCTTCAAGGAGCCTGGACTAAGTGTGATGAGAAAGCACAGCAGGGGTATTTATGTACCCAGGCTGTAATCATTTGCAATCACTGAGTGAC
>NW_024504778.1:0-412 GCF_017590055.1 Onychostruthus taczanowskii
GTCACTTTTTTGTCACTATTTTTCTTTGTCACTATCCTTTGTCACTATTTTTATTTCTTTGTCACTATTTTTATTTTTTGTCACTTTTTTCCCACTATTTTTATTTGTCACTATTTTTTGCCACAATTTTTTGCCACTATTTTTATTTCTTTGTCACTTTTTTGTCACTATTTTTCTTTTTCTTTGTCACTACTTTTATTTCTTTGTCACTATTTTTTGGTGACTATTTTTATTTCTTTGGCACTGTTTTTGTCACTATTTTTATTTATTTGTCACTATTTTTGGCACTATTTTTATTTTTCTTTGGCACTATTTTTATTTCTTTGGCACTTTTTTGTCACTATTTTTATTTCTTTTTCACTTTTTTGCCACTATTTTTATTCCTTTGTCACTATTTTTATTTCCTTGTCAC
>NW_024504779.1:0-412 GCF_017590055.1 Onychostruthus taczanowskii
TGCCTTTCACAACAGCAAAACTCCCCCTCACCTAGCCTGGAGGTGTTGGGCCATTCCCATTCCTGAGTGTGGCCCTGAAGGGTTAATGGGGTCCTGGAAGGGTAAATGGGGGGCCTGAAGAGTAAATGTGCCCCTAGAAGGGAAAATGGGGTTCTGAAATGGTAAATGATGTCCTGAGGGGTAAATGGGGCCATAAATGGGAAACGGGGTGGGGGAAGAGGAAAGGGGTTCAAGGAGGGACAAAGTCCCACAGGACATTCCCAGTCCCACAGGACATTCTCAGTCCCATTCCCAGTCCCACAGGACATTCCCAGTCCCACAGGACGTTCCCAGTCCCAGGGACATTCCCAGTCCCACAGGACATTCCCAGTCCCAAAGGACATCTCCAGTCCCAGGGACATTCCCAGTCCCA
>NW_024504780.1:0-412 GCF_017590055.1 Onychostruthus taczanowskii
TTTTTCCAAAAATTAACATATTTTAATTATGAATTCTTTAGTAGAAAACTGGATAATTTAATATCCAAGCAGATTATTTAACTGTTTATATGCTTTTAGACGTGCAAATTATGCTGTAATAATCTAAACTCCTAATTCTCATATGACCCTACATACAGACACAACAAATGCTATTCCATTCACAGACAGAGCAACACAAGGAAAAGGACCTGCTTCATCTACAGATGGACTCTTTTTTCACAATACTGTGAATACATCCCAGGTTAGGGCAATCAGGGGCTGATGGAGAAAAATTCTTGTGATCTTCACAAAAAAGAGAAATAAAGAGCTAATTTTGGAGACAGAAGGATGAGAGGTCAGCTCTAGCAAAATCTGTAATCGGTGATATTTGACCCTCAGTAAAAAAAAAAAA
>NW_024504781.1:0-412 GCF_017590055.1 Onychostruthus taczanowskii
GGAGCACACAGTGTGGTTGCTGTGCTGTAAAGCCAAACAAAGGAAACAGAGACAGACCAACAGATCACTCAAACTTATTTTGCCCATTTTAGAATGTTTTCCAAGGATCTACATCTCCATGGGCTGTTGACATGACTTATCTGAAGAGGTGCATGGCACAGAAATGCCCTTTTCTAGAAATGTCAGCCAATCTTCCTCTGTTCCAAACAAACCAGCAGAGCCTGGAAAAGGGACTGGAATGGAGTGAAGATGATACTTTGGGGCATGTATCTTTCTTCATGAAAGAGAAGGATCTATGCAGGGAAGCAGAGATGGCATGAGGCAGAATGGGAGCATGGGACATTCAAAACATTCAAAAGATGGGAACGTACAAAAGATGGGAATTTCAATCTTCCAGGAGAAGATGCAAAAA
>NW_024504782.1:0-412 GCF_017590055.1 Onychostruthus taczanowskii
CCCAAAAACCCCAAATTTTCCCCAAAAAAACTAAAGTTCCCAAAAAAATCCCAAAATTCCCTCCCCAAAAACCAAAATTCTCCAAAAAACTCCCAAAATTCCCCACTCAAAAAAATTCCCCCCAAAACTCCATCCAAAAAACCCAAAATTCCCTCCCAAAAAACCCCAAAATTCTCAAAAAACCCCCCAAAATTCCACAAAAAAACCCAAATTCCCCCCAAAAAACCAAAATCCCCCCAAAAAAGCCCAAAATTCCCTCCCAAAAAACCCAAAATTCCACAAAAAACCCAAAATTCCCCCCAAAACCCCCCAAAATTGCCCCAAATCTCCCCAAAATCCCCCTAAAAAATCCCTTTTAAACCCCCAAAATCCCAATGAAATCCCCAAATTCCCCCAAAATTCCTCAAATCCT
>NW_024504783.1:0-412 GCF_017590055.1 Onychostruthus taczanowskii
TCACAAAATCACCCCAAAATTGTCCCAAAGTGCCCCAAAATTACCCCAAAATGTCCCAAATTCTCACAAAACGACCCCAAAACCTCAAGAAAATGCCCCAAAATCCCACAAAACGACCCCAAAATCGCCTTTTTTGGGGTCACCCCCAAAAACGACCCCCCCCAAATTCACACAGGAGACCCCAAACAGCCAAAAACGCCCCAAAATCCCCCAAAAATTCACGCCAAGACCCCCAAAACCTCCCCAGGACCCCCCAAAACCCCTCAGGACCCCCCAAATTTCCCTCAAATTTTGGGAGTTCTCAAAAATCCTGCCCTGAGACCCCTCACGACCCCTCAAATGCCTCTCAGGACCCCCAAAAATTCCCCAAATATCCCCTCAGGACCCCCCAAATCCTCCTCAGGACCCCCCA
>NW_024504784.1:0-411 GCF_017590055.1 Onychostruthus taczanowskii
CCCCTCCCCCGCTAAAAAAAAAAACCCCGGCTGTTTGAGTAGCCCAGAATTGGGGGTGGGGGTTTGAGTCCCCCAGGATGAGGGGGGAGACCCCCCAAAATGAGGATTGAGCCCCCCCAAATTAGGGGTTGAGACTCCCCCAAAATGAGGGGTCAGTCCCCCCTCCAGAATGAGGATTGAGCCCCCCCCAATCAGGGGTTGAGCCCCCCCCCCATTTAACCCCAAATTGGGGGGATTTTGGGGTCTTTGAGCCCCCAAATTTGAGGTTGGGGGGGTGACTCTGCCCCCCCCAATTAGGGGGGTTGGGAGGGGTCTGAAACCCCCTAAATTGGGGTTCCCCCCCCCCAAATTTGGGCGGGGATCATGTCGAGGGGGGGGTTGGGGACCAAGGCTCTGCGTGCGCCCCCCCCT
>NW_024504785.1:0-411 GCF_017590055.1 Onychostruthus taczanowskii
GGGATGATCCCAGAGCGTTCCTTACCCGTGGATCCTGGATTATCTCCCTCCAGGAGCGACACACCAGGCTCAGGCTCTGGTACAGATCCAGCACTGGCAGGAAAGCAAAAATATTCCTGAGGATTTCAGGAGGAAGATCATTCATGGATCCCTGAGGAACCTGCCAGCTCCGAGTGCCCAGGAGCCCGTAGTGGGAATCGGGAAGGGGCTCCACTTCCAGCTCTTCCCATTCCTGCTTGATCCCACTGAGCACTGGAATTTTCTCCTCAGGTTCCTCCCAGAGATCCTGCTCTGGTTTGGGAATTCCTCTTTTCCTGGAATGTCCCCCGGGAGGTGGCACCAAGTCCTGGGCATGCAAGGAAAGGGAGGAGTTGCTGAAGGAATCAGGAGGTCCAGGGAAAAAGGGATCCA